>NC_053026.1:403592430-403711329 GCF_003073215.2 Triticum urartu
TTGTGGTTGCGTCCTTATTTGGTTGCTACGCAACGACCTTTAAGGCACGGTTGCTTTGACCACTCTCTCCTACAACGATGTAACCGGATGGATTACTAATTGCAGTGCATAAATTTTGTTTGATTGGCATAATTAGCACATAACCAGGCATGAATGTCCCTTTATTATCAGGATTTATTCTCTTCGGCTATTTTTGCGCTCACGTACCCACAATTTTTTATTAATTAGAGCAAAACCAGCATATTTTCTTCTATTAGCATGTGCCCACAATTTTTTCAATTATAGGCTATAGCCAACCAGCATATTGTCTTTTATTGGCACGTACAAGTTATCTCTGGCAATAATTTGTGGAGTACCGCGTTCTGCACATGATTCTCGAGACAACTTCCTTATTCTCACACAACCTTCTTATTTCCAGACAACTTAACAACATATAAAAACTGGTGCGATTTAGTATAAAATTCCAAGGTGGGACTATTCCTATCATAACTGCAAGCTAGCTGAGTTGGCTTTCTCCGTTGACACAATAGGGAAGGTTCATGTTCAATCCCATCGTGCCCTTAATTTTTTGCTGCTTGTGAGCGTGACAGAAAAAGAAATGCGTGGTAGGCCTAGTTGGGGATAAGCCAAAAAAATGGGGAACTACTTGTGGAATGGTTGAAACTAAATATATACGTATATTTTTGCTTTTCTTGGGGCAGCTGCGTGGAGCTACTATATGACGCTAGTTGCGTCAAATAGTGTGTGGAACGCACAACCAATCGCGTCTGGACCAGCTACTGACAGGCACCGAAATGACCTTTATTTGCAAGGCACGAGTAATAATTCAGAAAAATGAAGGGTTGAACGATCGAACACATGATCTTAAAGACTCGACCACGTGCTGCTAGCCATGGCAACAAATACCTACTGCTAACCAATGGCCAGCGCGAATATTTAAGAACATACTGCAATGTCAGATTTATAAAAAGATAGATTTTCTTAAAAATATGAATTGCTGAATATTCTTGAAAAAATGAATATGTTTTGAAATTAGGAATAATGTTTTTCATATTCGTCCTTTTTTTTAAAAAATGATGTTTTTAAACGACATCATTTTCTGAAGACATGAGTATTTTATGAAAACATAAACATTTTTTAAGTTGTGACCGACTTTTGAAAATAGAACATGTTTCGAACATCCAGAACAATTTTATAAAATGTATTTTTAAACGCGGACATTATTTTAATTTTGTGAGTATTTTACTAAAACAAGAATATTTTTCAAATTTGGAATATTTTAACTTAATTTTTCAAAATCCAAACCATTTTTGAAAACACAAACAGTTTTTGGGAAAAATTGAATATGTTCTGAATTTCAAAAACAATTCGGAACGAGATTTTTTTAAAAAAATTCATAAAAACAGGAACACATTATTGTAAGTCTGAACATTTTTCAAAAACTTGAAAAATATAAATTTCTTAACTTTATTTCAAAAGTTTTCGAAGAAATAAGGTAAAACAAATATTTGGAAAGAATAACGTAACTGGCCGGCACAGTTTGGGCGTACTGTGCAAATCTCTGACTATACACAGGGCGTCAAATAGAGTTTTTCAGCTTCGTGAGAAGGCAAATAACTGGGCTGGCTTGGCTGGGCCACAGCATGTGCAGCCGAAGTACGAAAATCTGGGTTGCTAATAAAAAACAGACGGACACACAAAAATTTAGTACCCACTCGGATAGAAAACTAAATTTAATGGTGAACGGATGGAAACATTAGTTTCAATTTTTGAACAAATCGTTAAAACCAGAATATTATTCGAATTTGGAACAATTTTGAAAAATACAAAGATGTTTTAAAACATGTGAACAATACAAAGATGTTTTAAAACATGTGAACAAATTTGGCACGACAGAACTAAAATAAAATTCCAAATATTTTTTAAAATAGGAAAACATTTTGTAATTCGTAGCTTTTTATGACATTTGAGTAAAACTTGCAATTACGAACTTTTTTAAAAATCTTGAAGTTTAGAAAAAAGTAAAAAATAGACTTGGAATGGGGAAAAAGAGAAAATAAAAAGAGAAAGAAATAGAAAAATAAAAAATGAAAGAGAACGCAGAAAAAAAGGGGGGCCGGCATGTCTTGGGCGGCCTGTGCGCAGCTTAAACTATTTGCCGCACCATGCAGGAAATATGATTTGTTTTATTGCTGCATGGGCAGGTAAACACGGGCTGAATTTACTGGGTCATTGCACACGCGGCCCACTACGAAATTCTGCACAAATCGTCTTTCTTTGCGAACAAACGGACGTACAAAAGTTTAGTACCACCTCGGATAGAAACAGTCTTTCGGCGGTGAATATTATTCGAATTTGGAACAATTTTGAAAAATACAAAGATGTTTTAAAACATGAGAATAATTTTATAAATTTGAACAAATTTGGCACGACAGAACTAAAATTAAATCCCAAACATTTTTTAAAATAGGAAAACATTTTGTAATTCGTAGCTTTTTACGACATTTGAATAAAAATTGCAATTACGAACTTTTTAAAAATCTTGAAGTTTAGAAAAATGTAAAAAATAGACTTGGAATGAGCAAAAAGAGAAAATAAAAAGATAAAGAAATAGAATAATAAAATATGAAAGAGAACGCAGAAAAAAAGTGGGCCGCCATGTCTTGGGCGCCCTGTGCGTAGCTTTAACTATTTGCCTCACCGTGCAGGAAATATGATTTGTTTTATTGCTGCTTGGGCAGGAAAACACGGGCTGAATTTACTGGGCCATAGCGCGCGCGGGCCACTACGAAATTCTGCACAAATCGTTTTTCTTTGCTAACAAACGGACGTACAAAAGTTTAGTACCACATCGGATAGAAAATAAATCTTTCGGCGGTGAACGGGTGAAAAAATTGGAGAAACGCACCTTATTTTATTAGTAGGTATAGATATAGATATCAATTTTCATGAACCTTTTCTTTTTAAATTTTCCAAAGTTTTCTGAAAATCATTATCAGTTTTTCAATTCATGTTTTTTAGTCTACAAACATTTTTCAATTTAGCATTAATTTTTAAAATACAAGCTTTCAAGTAATTGCAATCATTCTATAAACACAAACTTTTTACAAAATTTTAGAATTTATCAAATTTATTAACATTTTCAGATTCACGTAGTTTTCCAAATTCATGATATTTTAACATTCACAAACCTTTTTTCAGTTTTTAAGATTTTTTCACATCCACAATGTTTTCTTCAAATTATGATTTTTCCATATTTGCATTTTTTTCAAATTTATGAACTTTTTTAATTCATATTTTTTGAAATGTCACATAGTTTTAGAATTTTCATGAACGTTTATGAATTTTTTTTCCCGCTTCCAAATTTAGGATTTTTCCAATTTCATTTCCTCCCCAAAAAGTCAACTAGCCAACCGGTTAACAACTGTTTCCCAATTGAACGAGGGATGCATCAACAAGCCGGATGGGAGCCCAAGCGAGTGAGCTTTCCGTTGCCGGGCCAGCCCATAGGGTGCGCTCATGAGCACCAGTTGCATTGCTGGCGTCGTTAGTGACCAAACGCGCACCGCACTCCCGCGGGAATGGGCCAGCCTGTTAGTTCGTTTTACTTTTTTGTCCCTGTCTTCTTTTGTATTTTTGTTTCGTTTTTTTGTTTTATTTTCTGCTTTCCCTTTTCTTTTTCCTATTTTATTTTTTGAAATCCACAAACTTGTAAAAAACAGAGCATGGATTTTTTAATTGATTTTGATTTTTTGAACATTTTTATCAAACTTGAACATTTTTATAAAGTCATCTACATTTTTCAAGCTTACATATTATTGAATGTTTTATGAATTCATTAATATTTCTGAAATCAGAACATGTTTTCGAATTCTTGAACATTTATTAAACTCACAATTTAGTGCCCGGTCCCTCGCCGGTCCGGGAATAGCGAAATCACTAGTTAAAGATTACCCCTTGCAAAGGTCACTCCCCATCTTCTCACATGCCGATAAGTGACGCACTGTATGTGCACTAACCGGGGAGTCTTTCTTTCTTTTCGTAAATTCGTTTATTCTAAATATTTATCTCCAGAACTATGCGTCCAAATACCGAATTGTTTTTATATTAGATTTCTCGCGTCGATATTTTCAAAACTAGATCATATGGGTTTCGACGAAGAGTTTTTCATGGGAAAAAAACCAAAATATTATAACAAAAAAACAAAATAGAAAAACAAAAAATGGCTACAGAAAGAAGAGAACACCAAAAAAAACAAAAAAAAGAAGGCCGAAAGTCTCGTAGCGGATTTCACTTTTCTTTGGGGAAGCACAAGCTATGAGTTTTCCTTTTCTCGAGGAAGCACAGACTGTGCTTTTCTCTTTTCTTGGGGAATCACGGTTGTGTTTTTCCTTTTTCAAGTTGTGTTTCTCCTCGAAGCACACGTTCTGCTTCTGTCGCTTCTCATCTAAGCAAATATGTGTATCTGCTTCTCGTGGAAGCATATGCTGTGCTTTTCCTTTCTCTCGAGAAGTACATGTGTGCTTCGCAAGAAAAAAAATCCACCACAAGCTACAGAAAGCTAGGCAGAAGCTGAAAGATAAAAAAACGCGTGTAGAAAACGAAAAAAACCCTATGCTTTTGAAGGTGCGTTCGGTGCATGACAATGGCGGTGCTGGGATGCGCCAGGTGGCACGCTGGGAGTGCCAGAAGGTGCCCACTGCGGGGGTTAGCCGCTCATTAGGCTGGTCGTAATGATAGTATCATAGGTAGTATCATGCATGCCAACTAGGCAAATTTGATGAGGTGGCATAAAATTAAATGAAGAAAGAGATGATTGAGTATCATATCATGATACCATATCATATTAAATGGTGTACTACTTGTCTTGCATGACAATAAATAAAATTAGATATGATACTAACTTATGATACCATTACGACCAGCCTTAGTGACTCTCGAGGAATAGATCGTCCCACGCTCCTTTTCTCGGGGGCTACAACGATTCACTAAGACTAGGTGCAGTCCAAGAGGAAATGTTCCCCCGCGACAGTAATGGCCGAGGCACAATTGCGGCAGGCCGCCCAAGCGCTCAAAGCACTACGAAGGTAACGCACGCGCACGTGAACCGGCCCCGTAGCCCAGGCTCGTGCAAAATGTCGATGTGTGTGTCGTGGCTCAAAGCCTATATCTCGCTTATATCGAGTGCACCATACGCCACGCCTGAAAGCTTTTCCTCAACGAGTAGCTACTGGGCCGACCCAATTTGTTTTTTTTTGTTGTATGAGGTTTCATTTGATCGAGGAGCTCGATGGTGGCGGTGTACGCTCTTTTTTTCTTTTTGTTTTTTCTTCAGTTTTCAACTTTTCATATGTTTCTTCAATGATTTTTCTTCCCTTTTTGTCTTATCATTCATTTTTTTCACCAGTTTCTTTTGTTTCTATTTCTTTTTAATTTTATTTATTTCTTTCCTTTTGCCGTTGTTTTTCTTTAGTTTTTTTATTCCTTTCTCTGTTTTCTTCGTGCTTTCCTATTCTCTTTTTTTTGCATTGGTTTTCTCTGGTTTCTTGTTTTCCTTTTGTTTTTTCCTTGGTTTTTCTTGTTTGCACTGTTTTTCTCCAGTTTTCTTGTTTTCTTTTTTTCTTCAGTTTCGTTTGCTACATTCTTTGTTTTTTTTCTCTTTTTTCTGTTTTCAACACATGTCTATGTTTTGGGTATGCATTTTTCAATTTTTATATACATCAAAAATATTTTTATAGTATAAATTAAATATTTTCTGAATACACGATTAGCATTTTTTTCAAAAAAGTCGATGTATGTTGTTTTAATACACATTATATTTTTTATACATATTTTATTAATATAGGATAATATTTTTCATATATATGACTAACATTTTTTCATATATATGTTTTGACGTCTACTTTTCATCTTACACATTGTAATTTTTCTTATATATACAATACATTTTTATACATATTTCACATTTAATATATACCTGTTTAACATTCTCAAAATACATGATTAGTATTGTTGAACATAGATTTTTGGATGTTTACTTTTTCATACACATTGTACATTTTTTATATACACATTTAACATTTTCCAAAGACATAATTAATTTTTAAAAACTTTTTTATGTCTAATAGTTTTCTCTAAACGTTGTACATTTTTCATCTGCATGAAAAACATTTTTTCTATACACATTTAACATTTACCAAATGCATGAGTTACATCTTTCAAACAATGAAATTTTTCCATAGAATAGTAGTATAGGCCATAGTTCTTCGTTGTTTGATTAAAACAAGTAAAAAATAAATTTACCAAAAATAGTAAAAAGAAAGAAAAATGAAAAACAAAATTGTAAAAAAAATAAGGCAGTGGCCTCCGGCAAACCCTATTTAGCGCTGCAGGCGCCGGTTACTGTTGTTTCTGCAAACCGGCGCCTGCAGGCGCGTCAGCTGGGCCGGCCCATCTAGGCTTTTTTCTGTGTTTAAAATATACGCAAATACGCTTGAGAGCGTATCTTTTCATTGATAGGTAAAAAGAGTAAGTACAGGGGGGGGGGCTCTCGGTGTCTAGCACGCAGGCAAGACAAGGAGCAGGGAGCAGTGATGACAGGCTGCTTACATGGCTAAGCACCTATGCTAGCGACGCATTTAGACCGTGAGCTCCAGCCCTAGCTCAAGAGCGTGCGTCGCTCTGGATAAGCTCAAGGAGCCGGGAGGCGGAGGGGGACTCGCCGTCGAAAACGCAGCGGTTTCGCTGCTCCCAGATGGACCAGGCCGTCAGGGTTTCGAGGGTGGCCAACCCCTTGCGGTGCCCTGTGGGGGAGCTCATGATCATCGAGGAGCACCATTGGAGGAACTCCTCGGAACCAGACAGAGGGGGACGGTGGCGCGCACCCAAGACATGACATCATGCCAAATCTGCCTGGAGAAGGGGCAGGCGACGATAATATGCTGCATGGTCTCGGCGTCCTGGTCGCAAAGAACACATCTACCGTTGTGAGGGAGACCGTGGCGAGCCAGCCTAGCGGCAGTCCAGCAGCAATCGAGGTCGGCCACCCAGGTAAACATCTTGACGCGCAGGGGGGCCCAACACTTCCAGGTGAGGCGCTAGAAGGGAGCGGACATGGATCCAACAAAGAGGGCCCGGTAGCATGACCTGGCGGAGTACTTCCCATCCGTGGTCCAGTGCCAAATGAGACGGTCGGGGGAGGCGGAGAGGTGAAGGTGGCGGAGCCTTGTCCAGAGCTGGACGTACTCCACCAGCACAGTGGGCATAAGCGCGCCATGTAGGTCCGCGATCCAGCAACGGTCCTGGAGCCCATCTGCCAAGGAGCGCTTGCGCTGTCGACGGGGGACCGAGGGAAGGAGGGCATGGGCGATATCCGCAATGGCCATGCCGTCAATCCAAGCATCTGTCCAGAATCGGCAAGATCTGCCGTCTCCGAGAACCCAAGAAGTGGACGCGTGGAAGATGGAGGAGGAGTCAGTGTCGGAGGGGAGGTGCAGGTGTCCATGGCCTAGCTGTTGGGTAACGTAGTAATTTCAACAGTTTTCCTACGCACACGCAAGATCATGGTGATGCATAGCAACGAGAGGGGAGAGTGTTGTCCACGTACCCTCGTAGACCGAAAGCGGAAGCGTTAGCACAACGCGGTTGATGTAGTCGTACGTCTTCACGATCCGACCGATCAAGTACCGAACATACGGCACCTCCGAGTTCAGCACGCGTTCAGCCCGATGACGTCCCTCGAACTCCGATCCAGCCGAGTGTTGAGGGAGAGTTTCGTCAGCACGACGGCGTGGTGACGATGTTGATGTTCTACCGACGCAGGGCTTCGCCTAAGCACCGCTACAGTATTATCGAGGTGGACTATGGTGGAGGGGGGCACCGCACACGGCTAAGAGATCAATGATCTAATGCTATCTCTAGGGTGCCCCCTGCCCCTGTATATAAAGGAGCAAGGGGGGGTGCGGCCGGCCAGGGCTAGGCGCGCCAGGAGGAGTCCTACTCCCACCGGGAGTAGGACTCCCCCCTTTCCTATTTGGATTAGGACTTGGGAGGGGGAAGAAGGAAAGAGGGGGGCCGCTCCCCTTGCCCTAAACCAATTCGGTTTGGGCCTAGGGGGGCACGCCCCATACTCCTCTTGCTGCCCTCCTTTTCCACTAAGGCCCATGTAGGCCCATTAAGCTCCCGGGGGGTTCCGGTAACCTCCCAGTAGTCCAGTAAAATCCCGATTTCACCCGGAACACTTCCGATATCCAAATATAGGCTTCCAATATATCAATCTTCATGTCTCGACCATTTCGAGACTCCTCGTCATGTCCGTGATCACATCCGGGACTCCGAACAACCTTCGGTACATCAAAACATATAAACTCATAATAAAACTGTCATTGTAACGTTAAGCGTGCGGACCCTACGGGTTCGAGAACTATGTAGACATGACTGAGACACGTCTCCAGTCAATAACCAATAGCGGAACCTGGATGCTCATATTGGCTCCTACATATTCTATGAAGATCTTTATCGGTCAAACTGCATAACAACATACGTTGTTCCCTTTGTCATCGGCATGTTACTTGCCCGAGATTCGATCGTCGGTATCTCAATACCTAGTTCAATCTCGTTACCGGCAAGTCTCTTTACTCGTTCCGTAATACATCATCCCGCAAATAACTCATTAGTTGCAATGCTTGCAAGGCTTAAGTGATGTGCATTACCGAGAGGGCCCAGAGATACCTCTCCGACAATCGGAGTGACAAATCCTAATCTCGAAATACACCAAACCAACAAGTACCTTCGGAGACACCTATAGAGCACCTTTATAATCACCCAGTTACGTTGTGACGTTTGGTGGCACGCAAAGTGTTCCTCCGGTAAACGGGAGTTTCATAATCTCATAGCCATAGGAACATGTATAAGTCATGAAGAAAGCAATAGCAACAAACTAAACGATCAAGTGCTAAGCTAACGAAATGGGTCAAGTCAATCACATCATTCTCCTAATGATGTGATCCCGTTAATCAAATGACAACTCATGTCTATGGTTAGGAAACTTAACCATCTTTGATCAACAAGCTAGTCAAGTAGAGGCATACTAGTGACACTCTGTTTGTCTATGTATTCACACATGTATTATGTTTCCGGTTAATACAATTCTAGCATGAATAATAAACATTTATTATGATATAAGGAAATAAATAATAACTTTATTATTGCCTCTAGGGCATATTTCCTTCAGTCTCCCACTTGCACTAGAGTCAATAATCTAGATTACACAATAATAATTCTAACACCCATGGAGCCTTGGTGCTGATCATGTTTTGCTCGTGGAAGAGGCTTAGTCAACGGGTCTGCAACATTCAGATCCGTATGTATCTTGCAAATTTCTATGTCTCCCACCTAGACTAGATCCCGGATGGAATTGAAGCGTCTCTTGATGTGCTTGGTTCTCTTGTGAAATCTGGATTCCTTCGCTAAGGCAATTGCTCCAGTATTGTCACAAAAGATTTTCATTGGACCCGATGCACTAGGTATGACACCTAGATCGGATATGAACTCCTTCATCCAGACTCCTTCATTTGCTGCTTCCGAAGCAGCTATGTACTCTGCTTCACATGTAGATCCCGCCATGACGCTTTGTTTAGAATTGCACCAACTGACAGCTCCACCGTTCAATGTAAACACGTATCCGGTTTGCGATTTAGAATCGTCCGGATCAGTGTCAAAGCTTGCATCAACGTAACCGTTTATGATGAGCTCTTTGTCACCTCCATAAACGAGAAACATATCCTTATTCCTTTTCAGGTATTTCAGGATGTTCTTGACCGCTGTCCAGTGATCCACTCCTAGATTACTTTGGTACCTCCCTGCTAGACTTATAGCAAGGCACACATCAGGTCTGGTACACAGCATTGCATACATGATAGATCCTATGGCTGAAGCATAGGGAACATCTTTCATTTTCTCTCTATCTTCTGCAGTGGCCGTGCATTGAGTCTTACTCAACTTCACACCTTGTAACACAGGCAAGAACCCTTTCTTTGCTTGATCCATTTTGAACTTCTTCAAAACTTTGTCAAGGTATGTGCTTTGTGAAAGTCCAATTAAGTGTCTTGATCTATCTCTATAGATCTTAATGCCCAATATGTAAGCAACTTCACCAAGGTCTTTCATTGAAAAACTCTTATTCAAGTATCCCTTTATGCTATCCAGAAATTCTATATCATTTCCAATCAGTAATATGTTATCAACATATAATATCAGAAATGCTACAGAGCTCCCACTCACTTTCTTGTAAATACAGACTTCTCCAAAAGTCTGTATAAAACCAGATGCTTTGATCACACTATCAAAGCGTTTATTCCAACTCTGAGAGGCTTGTACCAGTCCATAAATGGATTGCTGGAGCTTGCACACTTTGTTAGCTCCCTTTGGATCGACAAAACCTTCCGGTTGCATCATATACAACTCTTCTTCTAGAAATCCATTCAAGAATGCAGTTTTGACATCCATCTGCCATATTTCATAATCATAAAATGTGGCAATTGCTAACATGATTCGGACAGACTTAAGCATCGCTACGGGTGAGAAGGTCTCATCGTAGTCAATCCCTTGAACTTGTCGAAAACCTTTCGCAACAAGTTGAGCTTTATAGACAGTAACATTACTGTCAGCGTCAGTCTTCTTCTTGAAGATCCATTTATTCTCAATTGCTTGCCGATCAACAGGCAAGTCAACCAAAGTCCACACTTTGTTCTCATACATGGATCCCATCTCAGATTTCATGGCCTCAAGCCATTTAGTGGAATCTGGGCTCACCATCGCTTCTTCATAGTTCGTAGGTTCATCATGATCTAGTAGCATGACTTCCAGAACAGGATTACCGTACCACTCTGGTGCAGATCTTACTTTGGTTGACCTACGAGGTTCAGTAGCAGCTTGATCTAAAGTTTCATGATCATCATCATTAACTTCCTCACTAATTGGTGTAGGTGTCGCAGAAAACGTTTTCTGTGATGAACTACTTTCCAATAAGGGAGTAGGTACAGTTACCTCATCAAGTTCTACTTTCCTCCCACTCACTTCTTTCGAGAGAAACTCCCTCTCTAGAAAAACTCCAAATTTAGCCACAAAAGTCTTGCCTTTGGATCTATGATAGAAGGTGTACCCAACAGTCTCCTTTGGGTATCCTATGAAGACACATTTCTCCGATTTGGGTTCGAGCTTATCAGGTTGAAGCTTTTTCACATAAGCATCGCAGCCCCAAACTTTTAGAAACGACAACTTTGGTTTCTTGCCAAACCACAGTTCATAAGGCGTCGTCTCAACGGATTTCGATGGTGCCCTATTTAACGTGAATGCGGCCGTCTCTAAAGCATAACCCCAAAGCGATAGCGGTAAATCTGTAAGAGACATCATAGATCGCACCATATCTAGTAAAGTACGATTACGACTTTCGGACACGCCATTACGCCGTGGTGTTCCGGGTGGCGTGAGTTGAGAAACTCTTCCGCATTGTTTCAAATGTAGACCAAACTCATAACTCAAATATTGTCCTCCACGATCAGATCGTAGAAACTTTATTTTCTTGTTACGACGATTTTCAACTTCACTCTGAAATTCTTTGAACTTTTCAAATGTTTCAGACTTATGCTTCATTAAGTAGATATACCCATATCTGCTTAAATCATCTGTGAAGGTGAGAAAATAACGATATCCGCCACGAGCCTCAACATTCATCGGACCACATACATCTGTATGTATGATTTCCAACAAATCTGTTGCTCTCTCCATAGTTCCGGAGAACGGCATTTTAGTCATCTTGCCTAGGAGGCACGGTTCGCAAGTACCAAATGATTCATAATCAAGTGGTTCCAAAAGTCCATCAGTATGGAGTTTCTTCATGCGCTTTACACTGATATGACCTAAACGGCAATGCCACAAATAAGTTGCACTATCATTATCAACTCTGCATCTTTTGGCTTCAACATTATGAATATGTGTGTCACTACTATCGAGATTCAATAAGAATAGACCACTCTTTACGGGTGCATGACCATAAAAGATATTACTCATATAAATAGAACAACCATTATTCTCTGATTTAAATGAATAACCGTCTTGCATCAAACAAGATCCAGATATAATGTTCATGCTCAACGCTGGCACCAAATAACAATTATTTAGGTCTAATACTAATCCCGAAGGTAGATGTAGAGGTAGCGTGCCAACCGCGATCACATCGACTTTGGAACCATTTCCCACGCGCATCGTCACCTCGTCCTTAGCCAATCTTCGCTTAATCCGTAGCCCCTGTTTCGAGTTGCAAATATTAGCAACAGAACCAGTATCAAATACCCAGGTGCTACTGCGAACATTAGTAAGGTACACATCAATAACATGTATATCACATATACCTTTGTTCACCTTGCCATCCTTCTTATCCACCAAATACTTGGGGCAGTTCCGCTTCCAGTGATCAGTCTGCTTGCAGTAGAAGCACTCAGTTTCAGGCTTAGGTCCAGACTTGGGTTTCTTCTCTTGAGAAACAACTTGCTTGCTGTTCTTCTTGAAGTTCCCCTTCTTCTTCCCTTTGCCCTTTTTCTTGAAACTAGTGGTCTTGTTGACCATCAACACTTGATGCTCCTTCTTGATTTCTACCTCCGCAGCCTTTAGCATTGCGAAGAGCTCGGGAATTGTTTTATTCATCCCTTGCGTATTATAGTTCATCACGAAGCTCTTGTAGCTTGGTGGCAGTGATTGAAGAACTCTGTCAATGACACTATCAACTGGAAGATCAACTCCCAGCTGAGTCAAGTGATTATGGTACCCAGACATTCTGAGTATATGTTCACTGACAGAACTATTCTCCTCCATTTTGTAGTTGTAGAACTTATTGGAGACTTCATATCTCTCAATCCGGGAATTTGCTTGAAATATTAACTTCAACTCCTGGAACATCTCATATGCTCCATGACGTTCAAAACGTCGTTGAAGTCCCGGTTCTAAGCCGTAAAGCATGGCACACTGAACTATTG
This sequence comes from Triticum urartu, assembly GCF_003073215.2. Classification (NCBI taxonomy): domain Eukaryota; kingdom Viridiplantae; phylum Streptophyta; class Magnoliopsida; order Poales; family Poaceae; genus Triticum; species Triticum urartu. The sequence continues at coordinate 403,605,462 of NC_053026.1, forward strand.
AGTAGTCATCAGCTTTGCTCTGCTAGACGTTCTTAGCGTCGTCAGTTGCATCAGCAGCAGGCCTGGCACTCAGCGGTGCTTCCAGGACGTAGTTCTTCTGTGCAACAATGAGGATAATCCTCAAGTTACGGACCCAGTCCGTGTAATTGCTACCATCATCTTTCAACTTTGCTTTCTCAAGGAACGCATTAAAATTCAATGGAACAACAGCATGGGCCATCTATCTACAAACAACATAGACAAGCAAGATACTATCAGGTACTAAGTTCATGATAAATTTAAGTTCAATTAATCATATTACTTAAGAACTCTCACTTAGATAGACATCCCTCTAATCTTCTAAGTGATCACGTGATCCAAATTAACTAAACCATGTCCGATCATCACGTGAGATGGAGTAGTTTCAATGGTGAACATCACTATGTTGATCATATCTACTATATGATTCACGCTCGACCTTTCGGTCTCCGTGTTCCGAGGCCATATCTGTTATATGATAGGCTCGTCAAGTTTAACCTGAGTATTCTGCGTGTGCAACTGTTTTGCACCCGTTGTATTTGAATGTAGAGCCTATCACACCCGATCATCACGTGGTGTCTCAGCACGAAGAACTTTCACAATGGTGCATACTCAGGGAGAACACTTATACTTTGATAATTTAGTGAGGGATCATCTTATAATGCTACCGTCAATCAAAGCAAGATAAGATGCATAAAAGATAAACATCACATGCAATCAATATAAGTGATATGATATGGCCATCTATTGGAAATATGCCCTAGAGGCAATAATAAATTAGTTATTATTATATCATATTTCATTGTTCATGATAATCGTTTATTATCCATGCTAGAATTGTATTGATAGGAAACTCAGATACATGTGTGGATAAATAGACAACACCATGTCCCTAGTAAGCCTCTAGTTGACTAGCTCATTGATCAATAGATGGTTACGGTTTCTTGACCATGGACATTGGATGTCGTTGATAACGGGATCACATCATTAGGAGAATGATGTGATGGACAAGACCCAATCCTAAGCCTAGCACAAGATCGTGTAGTTCATATGCTAAAGCTTTTCTAATGTCAAGTATCATTTCCTTAGACCATGAGATTGTGCAACTCCCGGATACCGTAGGAGTGCTTTGGGTGTGCCAAACGTCACAACGTAACTGGGTGGCTATAAAGGTACACTACAGGTATCTCCGAAAGTGTCTGTTGGGTTGACACGAATCGAGACTGGGATTTGTCACTCCGTGTAAACGGAGAGGTATCTCTGGGCCCACTCGGTAGGACATCATCATAATGTGAACAATGTGACCAAGGAGTTGATTACGGGATGATGTGTTACGGAACGAGTAAAGAGACTTGCCGGTAACGAGATTGAACAAGGTATCGGGATACCGACGATCGAATCTCGGGCAAGTACAATACCGCTGGACAAAGGGAATTGAATACGGGATTGATTGAATCCTCGACATCGTGGTTCATCCGATGAGATCATCGTGGAACACGTGGGAGCCAACATGGGTATCCAGATCCCGCTGTTGGTTATTGGCCGGAGAGTTGTCTTGGTCATGTCTGCATGGTTCCCGAACCCGTAGGGTCTACACACTTAAGGTTCGATGACGCTAGGGTTATTAGGAAGACTTGTATGTGATTATCGAATGTTGTTCGGAGTCCCGGATGAGATCCCGGACGTCACGAGGAGTTCCGGAATGGTCCGGAGGTAAAGATTTATATATGGAAAGTTGTTGTTCGGGTTCCGGGAAAAGTTCGGTTTTTTCCGGTATTGTACCGGGAAGCTTCCGGAAGGTTCCGGAGGATTCCGGAGGGGTCCGGAGGTCTGGAAAATGTTCCACCACGTCCAATACAGCAGCATGGGCTGTAGGGGGGCACCCTAACCTTAATGGGCCAAGGGCACCAGCCCCCCCCAAGGCCCATGCGCATGGGAGAGGGGAAACCCTAAGGGGGAGGGCCTCCACTTGACTTGGGAGGCACTCCTTCCCCCCTTGGCCGCCGCCCCCAACCCTAGATGGGATATAGGGGGGCCGGCCCCCTCTCTCCCCACCTATAAATAGTGGAGGGGTGGGAGGGCGGCCACACCCTTAAACCTGGCGCAACCCCTCCCCTCCAATACCTCTCCTCCTCCACGTGAGCTTGGCGAAGCCCTGCCGGAGAACTGCCACTCCATCACCACCACGCCGTCGTGCTGCTGTTGGACTCTCTTCCTCAACCTCTCCCTCCTCCTTGCTGGATCAAGGCGTGGGAGACGTCTCCGTTCCGTACGTGTGTTGAACGCGGAGGTGCCGTCCGTTCGGCGCTAGGATCATCGGTGATTTGGATCACGACGAGTACGACTCCATCAACCCCGTTCACTTGAACGCTTCCGCTTAGCGATCTACAAGGGTATGTAGATGCACTCTCCTTCCCCTCGTTGCTAGATTACTCCATAGATTGATCTTGGTGATGCGTAGAAAATTTTAAATTTCTGCTACGATCCCCCACAGTGGCATCATGAGCTAGGTCTATGCGTAGTTTCTATGCACGAGTAGAACACAAAGCAGTTGTGGGCGTCGATATTGTCAATTTACTTGCCGTTACTAGTCTTATCTTGATTCAGCGGCATCGTGGGATGAAGCGGCCCGGACCGACCTTACACGTACTCTTACGTGAGACTGGTTCCACCGACTGACATGCACTAGTTGCATAAGGTGGCTAGCGGGTGTCTGTCTCTCCCACTTTAGTCGGATCGGATTCGATGAAAAGGGTCCTTATGAAGGGTAAATAGAAATTGGCATATCACGTTGTGGTTTTGGTGTAGGTAAGAAACGTTCTTGCTAGAAACCTATAGCAGCCACGTAAAAACTTGCAACAACAATTAGAGGACGTCTAACTTGTTTTTGCAGCATATGCCTTGTGATGTGATATGGCCAAAAGGATGTGATGAATGATATATGTGATGTATGAGATTGATCATGTTCTTGTAATAGGAATCACGACTTGCATGTCGATGAGTATGACAACTGGCAGGAGCCATAGGAGTTGTCTTAATTTATTTATGACCTGCGTGTCAACATAAACGCCATGTAATTACTTTACTTTATTGCTAAAGCGTTAGCCATAGTAGTAGAAGTAATAGATGACGAGACAACTTCAAGAAGACACGATGATGGAGATCATGATGATGGAGATCATGGTGTCATGCCGGTGACAATGATGATCATGGAGCCCCGAAGATGGAGATCAAAAGGAGCAAAATGATATTGGCCATATCATGTCACTATTTGATTGCATGTGATGTTTATCATGTTTTACATCTTATTTGCTTAGAACGACGGTAGCTTAAATAAGATGATCCCTCGCAATAATTTCAAGAAAGTGGCCCCCCTAACTGTGCACCGTTGCGAAGGTTCATTGTTTCGAAGCACCACGTGATGATCGGGTGTGATAGATTCTAATGTTCGAATACAATGGGTGTAAGCCAGATTTACACACGCAATACACTTAGGTTGACTTGACGAGCCTAGCATGTACAGACATGGCCTCGGAACACGGAAGACCGAAAGGTCGAACATGAGTCGTATAGAAGATACGATCAACATGAGATGTTCACCGTTGATGACTAGTCCGTCTCACATGATGATCGGACATGGCCTAGTCGATTCGGATCATGTTTCACTTAGATGACTAGAGGGATGTCTATCTGAGTGGGAGTTCATTAAATTAATTTGATTAGATGAACTCAATTATCATGAACATAGTCTAAATTGTCTTCGCAAATATGTTGTAGATAAATAGCTCACGTTGTAGCTCCCTGTTTCAATACGTTTCTAGAGAAAGATTAATTTGAAAGATATTGTAAGCAATGATGCGGACTAGGTCCGTAGTCCGAGGAGTGTCCTCACTGCTACACAGAAGGCTTACGTCTTTGATGCACCGCTCGATGTGCAAACCCCTACAACGTCGTCTGTGGATGTTGTGAACACCTGACAGACACATCCTGATGACTACTTGATAGTTTAGTGCACCATACTCTACGGCTTAGAATCGGGATTCCAATGGCGTTTTGAACGCCATAAGACATATGAGATGTTCCAAGAGCTGAAATTGGGATTTCAGGCTCATGCCCGTGTTGAGAGGTGTGAGACCTCTCACAAGTTCTTTAGCCAACAAGATGGAGGAGAATAGCTCAACTAGTGAGCATGTGCTCAGAATGTCTGGGTGCTACAACCACTTAAATCAAGTGGGAGTTAAACTTCCAGATAAGATAGTGATTGATAGAGTTCTCTAGCCACTATCACTAAGCTACTAGATCTTCGTGATGAACTATGACATGCAAGGGATGGAGTTGATCCCGGAGCTGTTCGTGGTGCTTAAGACCGCAAAAGGTAGAAATCAAGAAGGAGCATCAAGTGTTGATGGTTTAACAAGACCACTGGTTTCAAGAAGGGCAAGGGCTAGAAGGGAAACTTCATATGGATGGCAAACCAGTTGCCGCTCAAGTGAAGGAACCCAAGGTTGAACCCAAACCCGATACTAAGTGTTTCCATTGTAAGGGGAACGGTCACTGGTAGCGGAATTACCGCAAATGCATGGTAGATAAGAAGGCTGGCAACTTCAACAAAGTATATACGTGTTATTAATGTGTACCTCACTAGTACTCCTGGTAGCACCTGGGTATTGGATACCGGTTCAGTTGCTATTATTGGTGACTTGAAGCAAAAGCTACGGACTAAACGGATACTGGCTAAGGGCGAGGTGACGATGTGTATTGGAAGTGTTTCCAAAGATTGATGAGATCACCATCGCACGCTCCATTTGCCTTCGGGATTAGTAATGAACCTAGATAAATGTTATCAGGCGTCTACGTTGAGCATGAATATGATTAGATCATGTTCATTGCAATACAGTTATTCATTTAAATTAGAGAATAATGGTTATTCTGTTTACATGAATAATACCTTTCATGGTCATGCACCCTATGTGAATGGTTCATTGAATCTCGGTCATGGTAATACACATGTTCACGCCAAAAGATGTAGAGTTAATAATGATAGTACCACTTTCTTGTGGCACTGCTGCTTAGGTCATATTGGCGTAAGATGCATGAAGAAACTCCATATCGATGGATGTTTGGAGTCACTTGATTTTGAATCACTTGACACATGCGAGCCATGCCTCATGGGCAGGATGACTAAGACCCCGTTTTCAGGTACAATGAAACGGGCAAGTGACTTGTTGGAAATCATACATGCTGATGCGTGTGATCCAATGAGAATTGAAGCGTGCGGTGGATATCGCTATTTTCTCATCTTCACTGACGATTTGAGTAGATATAGGTATATTTACTTAATGAAGCACAAGTCTGAAACATTTGAAAGGTTCAAGCGATTTCAGAGTGAAGTTAAGAATCATCATAACAAGAAGATCAAATTCTTACGATCTGTTCAATGAGAATTTCTGAGTTATGCATTTGGTAAACACTTAAGACATTGTGGAATTGTTTCACAGTTGAAGCCACCTGGAACACCACAGGGTAATGGTGTGTCCGGACGTCGTAATCGAAGCTTATGAGATATGGTGCGGTCTATGATGTCTCTTACCGATCTACCGCTATTATTTTGAGGTTATGCATAAGAGACAGCTGCATTCACTTTAGATAGGACACCATATAAGTCCGTTGAGACGACACCGTGTGAACATTGGTTTGGCAAGAAACCAAAGTTGTCATTTCCTATGCTTAAGGCTTCAGCCGGAGAAGCTCGAACCCAAAGCGGACAAACACATCTTCATAGGATACCCAAAGGTGAAAGTTGGGTATACCTTCTATCTCAGATCCAAGGGCAAATTGTTTGTCGCTAAGAACGGGTCCTTTCTCGAGAAGGAGTTTCTTTGGAAAGAATTGAGTGGGAGGAAGATAGAACTTGATGAGGTTGTTGAACCTTTATTTCAACCAGAAAGTGATGCAACACAGAAAGATGTTTTCTGTGGCGCCTACGTCTGTTGAATAGGAAGTTAATGATTGTGATCATGAAGCTTCGGATCAAGTTGCTATCGAACCTCGTAGGTCAACAAGGATATGTGCTACTCCTGAGTGGTACGGTAATCCTGTCTCAGATATCATGTTGTTGGACAACAATGAACCTACGAGCTATGGAGAAGCGATGGTGGGCCCGTATTCCGACAAATGGTTAGAAGCCATGAAATCCGAGATAGGATCCATGTATCAGAACAGAGTATGGACTTTGGTGGACTTGCCCGATGATCAGCGAGCCATTGAGATAAATGGATCTTTAAGAAGAAGACGGACGTGGGCGGTAATGTTACCGTCTATAAAGCTCGACTTGTGGGAAAGAGTCTTTTCACAAGTTCAAGGAGTTGAATACGATGAGAATTTCTCACCCGTAGTGATGCTTAAGTCCGTCGGAATCATGTTAGCATTAGCTGTATTTTTTGATTATGAAATCTAACAGATGGATGTCAAAGCAAGTTTTCTTACCAGTTTTCGTATGAAAAAGTTGTACGTGATACAATAAAAGGTTTTGTCGATCCTAAGGATGCTAAAAGGTATGCTGGCTCCAGCGATCCTTCTATGGACTAGAGCAAGCATCTCGGAGTCGGAATATATGCTTTGATGGAGTGATCAAAGCTTTTAGGTTTATACAATGTTTGCTAGAAACTTGTATTTACAAGAAAGTGAGTGGGAGCACTACAACATTTCTGATAAGTATATGTGGATGACATATTGTTGATCCGAAATAATGTAGAATTTCTGGAAAGCATAAATGGTTGTTTGAAGAGTATTTTTTAAAGGAAGACCTGGATAAAGCTGCTTACATATTGGGCATCAAGATCTATAGAGATAGATCAAAACACCTGATGATACTTTCAAAAAACGCACACCTTGACATGTTTTTGAAGGAGTTCAAAATAGATCAGTCAAAGAAGGGGTTCTTACATGAGTTGTAAGGTGTGAAGTTGAGTAAGAATCAAAGCTTGACCACGACAGAAGAAAGAGGAAGGACGAAAGGTCGTCCCCTATGCTCTTGTCATAGGCTCTATACGGTATGCCATGCTGAGTACCGCACCTGATGTGTGCCTTGCCACATGTCTGGCAAGAGGGTACAAAGGTGATCTAGGACTGGATCACCAGATAGCGGTCGAAATTATCCTTAGAGGAATAAGGAAATGTTTCTTGGTTATGGAGGTGATAAAGAGTTTGACATAAAGAGTTACGTGATGTAAGCTTAACACCTATCCGGATAGCTCTGAGTAGAGATACCGGATACGTATAATGGAGCAATAATTTGGAATAGATCCAAGTGGAACGTGGTAGCAGCATCTACGATATAAAGTTTTGCAAAATACATAGGGATCTGGATATGGCAAGACCCGTTGACTACAACCTCTCTCACAAGCATAACATGATCAAACCCAGAACTCATTGAGTGTTAACCACATAGTGATGTGAACTAGATTATTGAGTCTAGTAAACTCTTTGGATGTTGGTCACATGGCGATGTGACCTGTGAGTGTTAATCACATGGCGATGTGAACTAGATTATTGACTCTAGTGCAAGTGGGAGACTGTTGGAAATATTCCCTAGAGGCAATAATAAATTAGTTATTATTATATCATATTTCATTGTTCATGATAATCGTTTATTATCCATGCTAGAATTGTATTGATAGGAAACTCAGATACATGTGTGGATAAATAGACAACACCATGTCCCTAGTAAGCCTCTAGTTGACTAGCTCGTTGATCAATAGATGGTTACGGTTTCCTGACCATGGACATTGGATGTCGTTGATAACGGGATCACATCATTAGGAGAATAATGTGATGGGCAAGACCCAATCCTAAGCCTGGCACAAGATCGTGTAGTTCGTATGCTAAAGCTTTTCTAATGTCAAGTATCATTTCCTTAGACCATGAGATTGTGCAACTCCCGGATACCGTAGGAGTGCTTTGGGTGTGCCAAACGTCACAACGTAACTGGGTGGCTATAAAGGTACACTACAGGTATCTCCGAAAGTGTCTGTTGGGTTGGCACGAATCGAGACTGGGATTTGTCACTCCGTGTAAACGGAGAGGTATCTCTGGGCCCACTCGGTAGGACATCATCATAATGTGCACAATGTGACCAAGGAGTTGATCACGGGATGATGTGTTACGGAACGAGTAAAGAGACTTGCCGGTAACGAGATTGAACAAGGTATCGGGATACCGACGATCGAATCTCGGGCAAGTACAATACCGCTGGACAAAGGGAATTGAATACGGGATTGATTGAATCCTCGACATCGTGGTTCATCCGATGAGATCATCGTGGAACATGTGGGAGCCAACATGGGTATCCAGATCCCGCTGTTGGTTATTGGCCGGAGAGTTGTCTCGGTCATGTCTGCATGGTTCCCGAACCCGTAGGGTCTACACACTTAAGGTTCGATGATGCTAGGGTTATTAGGAAGACTTGTATGTGATTATCGAATGTTGTTCGGAGTCCCGGATGAGATCCCGGACGTCACGAGGAGTTCCGGAATGGTCCGGAGGTAAAGATTTATATATGGAAAGTTGTTGTTCGGGTTCCGGGAAAAGTTCGGTTTTTTCCGGTATTGTACCGGGAAGCTTCCGGAAGGTTCCGGAGGATTCCGGAGGGGTCCGGAGGTCCGGAAAATGTTCCACCACGTCCAATACAGCAGCATGGGCTGTAGGGGGGCGACCTAACCTTAATGGGCCAAGGGCACCAGCCCCCCAAGGCCCATGCGCATGGGAGAGGGGAAACCCTAAGGGGGAGGGCCTCCACTTGACTTGGGAGGCACTCCTTCCCCCCTTGGCCGCCGCCCCCAACCCTAGATGGGATCTAGGGGGGCCGACCCCCTCTCTCCCCACCTATAAATTCCTCAGAGACCAGAAGAACTTCGTCTCTATCACTGAAGAAATTGACTGAACTGTATGAGATTTTCAATGGCTTCACTCGAAGGGATTGGTAGGTGTAGGATTTTGAGTTGAGCATCACATGGAAATTTTTCCTTAGTATTTCCTCGACCCCCTTTAACAGTACGGTGTTTCCTATGACTCAAGAAAGAGAAAAACAAAACTATGAAAACGAAAGTCTTCAAGCTTCATATTTATCGCATGAATATCAAGTCTTCACGGACACACCAATTTCTTCACTTTCAAAGTCTTCATGAAAGTCTTCAGAAATACCAAAATCTTCAGTCAAAGATATTCATTTTTAGGGGTCGACTTTTCCTGTAGATATCAAACTCCTCATAGACTTATAGACCTGTGTACACTCACACACGCATTAGTCCCTAAACCTATAAGTCTTCAATACACCAAAATCACTAAGGGGCACTAGATGCACTTACAGGGGTGCGGCCGGCTAGGGCTAGGCGCACCAGGAGGAGTCCTACTCCCACCGGGAGTAGGATTCCCCCCTTTGCTATTTGGATTAGGACTTGGGAGGGGGAAGAAGGAAAGAGGGGGGCTGGCCCCCTTGCCCTAAACCAATTCGGTTTGGGCCTAGGGGGCGCGCGCCCCATACTCCTCTTGCTGCCCTCCTTTTCCACTAAGGCCCATGTAGGCCCATTAAGCTCCCGGGGGGTTCCGGTAACCTCCTGGTAGTCCGATAAAATCCCGATTTCACCCGGAACACTTCCGATATCCAAATATAGGCTTCCAATATATCAATCTTCATGTCTCAGCCATTTCGAGACTCCTCGTCATGTCCGTGATCACATCCGGGACTCCGAACAACCTTCGGTACATCAAAACATATAAACTCATAATAAACTGTCATCGTAACGTTAAGCGTGCGGACCCTACGGGTTCGAGAACTATGTAGACATGACCGAGACACGTCTCCGGTCAATAAACAATAGAGGAACCTGGATGCTCATATTGGCTCCTACATATTCTACGAAGATCTTTATCGGTCAAACCGCATAACAACATACGTTGTTCCCTTTGTCATCGGCATGTTACGTGCCCGAGATTCGCTCGTCGGTATCTCAATACCTAGTTCAATCTCGTTACCGGCAAGTCTCTTTACTCGTTCCGTAATAATCATCCTGCAACTAACTCATTAGTTGCAATGCTTGCAAGGCTTAAGTGATGTGCATTACCGAGAGGGCCCAGAGATACCTCTCCGACAATTGGAGTGACAAATCCTAATCTCGAAATACGCCAACCCAACAAGTACCTTTGGAGACACCTGTAGAGCATCTTTATAATCACCCAGTTACGTTGTGACGTTTTGTGGCACACAAAGTGTTCCTCCGGTAAATGGGAGTTTCATAATCTCATAGTCATAGGAACATGTATAAGTCATGAAGAAAGCAATAGCAACAAACTAAACGATCAAGTGCTATGCTAACGGAATGGGTCAAGTCAATCACATCATTCTCCTAATGATGTGATCCCGTTAATCAAATGACAACTCATGTCTATGGTTAGGAAACTTAACCATCTTTGATCAACAAGCTAGTCAAGTAGAGGCATACTAGTGACACTCTGTTTGTCTATGTATTCACACATGTATTATGTTTCCGGTTAATACAATTCTAGCATGAATAATAAACATTTATCATGATATAAGGAAATAAATAATAACTTTATTATTGCCTCTAGGGCATATTTCCTTCACTAGCCGGGTCGGTGCGCTGCAGCCACAACCAGCGCACACAGAGCGATATCCCTTGCCGATGGAGGTCCGGGATGCCAAGCCCGCCAAGATGGAGGGGCCGGCAGATGCGCTGCCAGTTCACCGGTCCGTGACCAGCACAGGTCTCCTTATTGCCATGCCAAAGGAATTCTCGGATGGTCCGATTCACCTGCTTGATAATCATCAGGCAGCGAGCGATGACGACCATGATGTGGGAGGGGATCACGCATAGCACGTGGCGGACGAGGGCACGTCGCTCGCCGTGGGATAGGAGCATTGCGCGCCAGGAGGAAAGCTTCTTGGCACAATCGGCTGGAGCGACGAGGCGGACGGTCTCCGGAGCGAGAGAGGGATGCACATGTATGTGATAGGGAAGTCCATGACAATGCATGCGAGCTCAAACTCGATGGTAGCTCGCATGGGGTCGTCGCAGCGGATCGAGGTTGCCGAACACTTAGCAAAGTTCATGCAGAGCCCAGATGCCTCGCCAAAGACACACAACAGCTCCCAAATGACCCGGAGATCGCGGGTCGAGGGATGGCAGAAGATGATCACGTCGTCGGCATAGAGGGAGATGCTCGAAGGAGCGTGTCGACCGGTGAGTCGCTGAAGGAGGCCGCTGCAGTGGGCATGGAGGAGGAGTGAGTTGAGGGCATCGATGGCAATGGTAAACAACATCGAGGAAACGGGATCGCCTTGCCGTAGACCGCAAGCGTGGGCGATGGGGGGGCCTGGGGATCCATTGATGAGGACGCTCGTGCTGGACGTGGAGAGTAAGATGGCAATCCACTCGATCCATCGCCGTCCGAAGCGCAGGTGGCTGAGCACGTCGAGGAGGAAGGCCCAGGATACCATGTCAAACGTGCGTGCTATGTCAAGTTTGAGGAGGAAACGAGGCACGCGAAGGTTATGCAGCTGGCGGGCGGTCTGCTGGACCATCATGAAATTGTCGTGCATGCCCCAGCCTGCGTTGAACGCACTTTGGTTGGAGGAGGCGAGTTGGCCCAAGCGAGGAGCAAGGCGGAGCGAGAGGACTTTGGCGATGAGCTTCGCGATCAGATGGATCAGGCTGATGGGGCAGTAGTCCGAGAGAGAGGAGGCATCCGACTTCTTTGGGATAAGCGTGATTAGGGCTTCATTGAGACGCTGCAGGCTGTGCGCATTCATGGAGTAGAACTTGTCGAACACGGCGCAGATGTCGGCTTTGATAGTGTCCCAACATGTCACAAGGAATTCGGCCGTGAATCCGTCGGGGCCCGGGGCTTTTCCGCGGGGGAGCGCCTTGACCACACTCCAAATTTCATCCTCAGAGAATGGTAACTCCAGCTCATCAAGATCAAGGAGCGGTTGTCAATCTGGCGCAGATCGATGGAGAAGTCGCGGGGTCTTGGAGTGCCAAGGAGCGAGGAGAAGTGGTTGTAAGCTGCCTTGGCCATGTTCTGCTCATCGGAGATCGTAGAGCCCTCATGCTGGAGGGATAGGATGCGGTTTTTCTATTGCCTGTGGGCCGCGAGGATTTTGAAGAAGGCGGTGTTAGTCTCGCCTTCCTTGAGCCAGCCAAACCGCGCCCGCTCACGAGCGATGGATCTCTCGAGTGAAGCCAATCCAAGGTAGGCGCGCTTGAGATTGGCCCGAAGCCAGGCTTCAGAAGAGGAAAGAGCCCAGACGTCCTGAGCAGCGTCGAGGCAGGCTATCAGCTCCCGCACGATCATAAGCTGCAGGGATACGTGGCCATGGGTGCGCGCACCCAAGCTCTGGAGGCGGCGGGCCGTGAGTTTGAGGCGGAGATAGACGCACCGCAAAGGGTCCGGGTCGTGGACGGAGCCCCAAGTAGCCGCCACCGTGTCCTAGAATCCATCGAGTTTGAAGCCGCCATTGTGTCCTGGAATCCATCGAGTTTGATCCAGAACCGCTCGAAGTGGAAGCATCTAGGGCCAGCGCTGCGCGGAGTGCAGTCGAGAAGCAGCGGGCAGTGGTCGGACACCGTCGAGGCAAGGCATCGGAGTATAGAGTGTGGCTGCGCGAGATCCCACTCGGAGGTGCAGAGGAAGCGGTCATTGCGCACAAGCGTGGGCGAGTACCTCTTGTTGGACCATGTGTAGCGGCGGCCGTGCATGTAAACATCGCGCAGCTTCATGTCGGCGATGAAGCATCGGAACCGGTTGGAGGTGCGCCTGTTTATCCGTCCGTTGCTCTTGTCGCTGGAGGAGGAGACGAGATTGAAGTCACCACTGAGGAGCCAAGGACCAGCGCAAGAGTCGCGGGTGTCTTGCAAGTCCTCGAGGAACAAGATCTTCTCATCGTCATCTTGTGGGCCATAGACCTCGGTGATCCACCAAGGGTGCGCGCCCGAAGTGGTAGAAACGAGGGCCGTGATGTGGTGTTGAACGATGTAGGGACTGAAGATAGCGATCTCGTTGTGGTTCATGTAAGGAGGACGCCGCCCCGGGTGCCGATGGCCGGGAGGAAGAAGTAAACTGCGTTGGTCTCCCTTTGTTTTTGCACATGTGTAGCGGCGGCCGTGCAAGTGCATGTAAACATCGCGCACCTCCCTTTTTTCTGTGTTTGAAAATGCAAAAACAACGCAAACTGCGCTGGTCTTGATTCAAACCCGAGACATCCCCGAGCAAGTTACACTTGTGCAACCACCACGCCACCACACTAGGGTCTGTTGGAAATGAACTTTCTACCTTTTCCCTTTTTTTCAATTTTTGTTTTCTGTTTTTTCTTTTTCATCCTGGTTCATTAAATTGTTTGCAAATACGTGCACTTTTCTTTTAAATTGATGATTTTTTTAAATTCGAAGGACTTTTCCTAAAAATCGATGAACTTATTTTAACATTTGTGAACTTTTTTCCAAATCGATGATTTTTTTTCAAATTTAAGATATTTTTTCAAATTGATGAACTTATCTATAACTTCGGTGAACTTTTTTTGAAGTTGATGTACTTTTGTTTCAAATTCGACCAACTGTTTTTAAATTCTATGAACTTTTTTCAAAATTGATGAACTTTCTTAAATTCGGTGACCTTTTTTAAATTCGATGATTTTTTTAACAATTCTATGAACTTTTTTCAAATTCGATGAACTTTATTAAATTCTATGAACTTTTTAAAAATTCAATGAACTTTATTAACAATTCTATGAACTTTTTAAACAATTCTATGAACTCTTTTCAATTCGATGAACTTTTCTCAAAATGAATAAACTTTTTTTTGAATTTAATGATTTTTTTCTTCAAATTTGATTAGTTTTTTTTTTCCAAAATTGATGAACTTCTTTCACATTTTGTGAACTTTTTTCAAATTGGTGATCGTTTTCCAACTTTGTGAACACTTTTTCTATATTGATGAACTTTTTGTCAAAATCAATAAGATGTTTTCATATTCGTGGTTTTCTATACATTTATGAATTCCTTTCGAAATTTATTTTTTCTATTTAAAATTAATTTATACTGGCTATATAATATATTATTTGCAGTGCAAAAATGGTGAAATAGTGCAGTTTCCTTCTGTTAGGCAACAGAGTCGTGGTTTATGCAGTGGTTAGCACAGGGATGCGGGTTCTTACTTGACACTCTGGTGCTGAGTTCGACTCCTCCTTTGCAGAGGTTATTTTTTCTTCGCGTTCCTTTTCCAGCGTGTTGGTGGGCCGCCCACTAGTGCAGCGCGTGCAAGCGCTGGTTTCGCTCGGCAGCGCTCGCCCGCTGGAACAAGCCTCATTTTTTTTAGAAGGGAACTAGGCTCATTTAGGCAGGCGCCAGGTTCCCCACGCCGGTTGGACCGGCTTACGCGCCTGGCTTTGTGGGCTGGCCCAAAATAAGGTCGCTGGTATCGGTACGGACAGGTTAACTTTCATTAAAAGCGTAAAATGATTTTTTTTACAAAAATAAGAAAAGTTCATAGTTTTCTAAAACAATTCAAAAAATAGAAATATTGTCAAATTTCACAATTCGTGACTTTTAGAAAATATCACAAATTCAATAATAGTTCATGATGTTTTTGAAAAAAGTTCACATATTTTAAAAAAGTTCATGAGTTTGGACAAAATTCACCAATTTTGACATAATTGTTGCCGGATTTGAAAAAGTTCGTCGCTTTTGGTAAAAAAGTCCCAAATTTGGAAGAAGTTCTTTCATTTTTTGTTAAAAAGTTTACAAATTTTGAGAAAATAAATTATGGATTTGGAACATTTTCATTAATTTGAAATAAAAAGTTCATAAAATCTGAAAGAAGTTCATGGATATGAAATAGTTAATCAACATGGAAAAAATGTCAACAGATTGGAAGAAAAAGTTTGCAGAATTTGAAAAAAAGTTCACTTAAAGAAGTTATGAAAAACTCAAAAAGTTCTTTGATTTTAAAAAGGCAAAAATAAAAGTAAACTTAAAAGGACAAAAATAAAACTTAAAATTAAAATAAAAACAGAATAATAATTGGTAAAAAAATAGAACTACACGTGGCCCGAACGAAGAACATAAACTGCGTGGGAGATAAAAAAAGCTTTAAATGGGCCAAGCCCACGAGGGAGGTGGTGTGTGCCGGTTTACCCAAATGCCTTTAACCGATGCAGTCATTTCCCAATAGGATTTGGGTTCGCGATCTCCCATCAGGCGAGAGCTGAGTCTGTCGCTCTTGTTTCCTTGCCCAAACGAAGAACTAAACTACGCGTGAGAATAAAAAAGCTTTAAATGGGCCAAGCCCATGAGGGTGGAGGAGTGGGTGCCAGTTTACGCAAATGCCTTTTACCGGTGCAGTTGGCTTCGAATAGGATTTGGGTTCGCGATCTCCCATCAGACGAGAGCTGAGTCTGTCGCTCTTTGTTTTGTGGCCCAGTGTTAGGGGGGAGCTCCTAACCGGCGCCTTCAGCGCCGGTTTCGCGTTCTCCCAGGTGAGTTTGGACTGAACACAGTAACCACGACGCGAAAAAAGTGAACGTGAAGAAAAAGCGCGATAGCTAGGTTTCGAACTCAGGATAGCAGGCCTTTTTCTCCAAACCCTAACGCGAGAACCACTAGGGCAAACACGTTCTGCTGTTCTCTAACAAGGAAAAAGTTCTACTTAACCGTTATTTAGTGAAAAACATTAACGTAAATCTGAAAATTAGTTAAAAAGTTCATTGATTTTGAAAAAACAAGTTCACCATTTTTTTAAAGTTCACAAAATTTTAAAACCTTTCATCGATTTTCAAAAAAAGTTCAGCTGTTTTGAAAAAAGTCCATAAAATTTTAAAAAAAGTTCATCGATTTAGAAAAACAGTTCATGGAATTTGAAAAATTTCATAAAAATTAGAAAAAGTTCATTGGTTTTGAAAACCGTTCATCAATTTGAAAAAATAGTTCATTGATTTAGAAAAAAGTTCATGGAATTTGAAAAAAATGTTCATGGAATTTGAAAAATGTTCATCAAAATTGGAAAAGGTTCATTAAATTTGAAAAAAGTTCATCGGATTTGAAAAATAGTTCACCAAATTTGAAAAAAGTTCATTGGTTTTGATAAAAGTTCATTGAATTTGAAAAAAGTTCATTGAATTTGAAAAAAAGTTCATAAATGTGATAAAAAGTTTGCGCATTTAAGGAAATAGAAAAGAAATGAAATGAGAAAAGAAAAAGGAAAAAGGAACCAAAAAAAAAAACACCCAGAAATTGACCAGCGAACTTTCTAGATAAAGATTAAAACAATGGAAAGAAGATAATGCGCAGAAGCGCCTTGTTATTCTGGTGGTTAGTGCGCTGCACTCTCAAATCGATCGATCCAAGGTTCGATACATTGCTTGCTTACCTTATTTTTTTGCCTCGAATGATATTATTCAGAAACGGGCCGGCCCGCGCGCGCCCGTTTGCGCCGTTGCCTGTAACGGGCGCAACGGGCGCCGTTTAGGAAATGCCGTGTTAGGGGGCGCTAAGAATGGCCGTCACTTGTTTAACTGGCGCTGAAGGCGCTCTTACCTGGGCTGGCCCGTATACCCTTTAGTTTTTGTAAACTCTAAAAAGTGCAGGCGACCAACTTCGAAGTCGCAACCTCAGAGTTCGATGGGAAGCGCACTAACCACAAGGCTATCCGACCGGTTGTGAAACACTTGCTTTTTATTTCTTTCTATAGTTTGTGGTTTTTTCTGGAAGTTTTTATTCGGTTTTCTTTTACTTTTTTTCTTAACCACAAGGCTATCCGATCGGTTGTGTATTCTTTTAGAATTTATGAACTTTTTCTTCAAAATTGATGAACCTTTTTTTTTCCAAAATCCATGAAATTTTATTAAAATTCATAAAAAAATCAAAATTGATGAACTTTTTCCAATTCCTGAACATTTTTTAAAAAAAATCCATGAGCTTTTATTCCAATTCGTGAACATTGTTTCCATAATCCATGAACTTTTATTCGGATTCATGAACTTTTTTCAGAATTGATCAACTTTTTCCGCTTTTATGAATATTTTTTGAATAGATATTTTTTTCTAATTCAATGAACTTTTTTCTACTGTGATGAACTTTTTTCAAATACGATGATTTTTTAATGTTGATGCTTTGTTTTCAAATTCTATGAAAATTTTCAAGTTCAATGAACCTTTTTCAAATTCGATGAACTTTTAATTAAAATCTATGATTGTTTTTAAGCGTTGAACTTTTTTTCAGGTTTGATGAACTTTTATTTAAATTCGATGATTTTTTTAAGCAGTTAACTTTTTTCAAGTTCAGGATTTTTTTCAAAATCTTTGAATTTTTAAAATTTCACAATTTCTTTTTTTATGCGAATTATTATTTTTTCCTTTTTTTCCAAATGCGACGGAGCGAATTAAAAAAGCGAAATCTAAATGGGCCGGTCCAGTTGCGTCGGCGCATGGCGCCTGAAGCACCGAATAGGAGCTACCTTGTTCCACACGGGTGCCGAAGCACCTCCGGGAAGGGGGCATTGGCGAATGGCCAATGGCCATGGTGCGGGTGCAATGTGCACCCTTAGGTGTTGGTGGCAGTGGCACACGCCGCGCATGCACCGTGTAAAACCTGCGCCGATCCACCTGTCGATAGGGAGCAGAGAGGTGATGGCGATTCGCATAAATTAGCAGCATGGAGCTCTGAGCAGAAGGTGTTCGTGGGATTAAAGCATAACAGGAGATGGAGATCGATCGAGCCCATGGCCTCACAACTACTCCCACAATCTGTCTCCATGTAAGCTCATGTAGCGGGATCGGAGCATGATCGTTTTTCTTCTTCTTCTTCTTCTTCTTCCTTTTTTTTTGCGGGGAGCTGGATCGACTCCTAACCTGCAAAGTAGTACGAGGAGATAATCAGTGAACCCTGGCCACGTAATTTGCAGCTACAAGTAGATTGAAAGCGGTGTCGTTTCATAGAAGATCTCAAGTAATTTCCCGTCATGCAGATGCAATGCAACCTTACTCCGCATGCATTTGAAGCTCGCTAGTGTGACGCACTGTGCGCGCATGTCTATCCTGTCTCCATGAGCGTACCGACCTGCCGGCCGGCGTCGAGCTCGGGATCGTGTAAAAACGGCACCGCGACGACAGGGGGTCCTGTGGCCAGCGCGAGCTGCTCCTGTCCGCCTTTCCGCCTTTGCCTCGCGGCGCTGTCCAGCGCCCATTCACCCGCTCGGAAATGTTGGGCGCTCCACTCGCCCGCCCACTTGCATGCAGAGATATGCACTGCCGGCCGTGTCGTTTTGTTTCACCCTTTGGTCGAGCACATGAGATTGGTAAAATCTCTTCAACTTTTTCACTCGATCGAGACTAGAACGATCGACCCAGCTTCTCTTATCTACTCGGTGTTGCATGGATGGACCAAGGGGCCGGAGAGGTCAATGCCATGGCGAATCGTCGATCCTTCTGGTCAAGAGCTTCATCATTTAGGAGGCGATCATTAGTTGGATGGATGTAGCGGGGAGGGCGTTGGGTGCCATCTTGATCACGTCTCCTGTCAGGTGGTAGTCACTTTGATTCGGTGCCAGATTTTGATCTTGTTGTTTCGCATGATCCGCCCCCTCCTAGCTAGGTATTGCAGCTGAATGGGCCAACTGTGCATTTTGACTATCGGTTCGATCCGGGAGTAAGGCCGGCCACCTTGCACCAAAGGAAGCGCAAGCGAATTTCCAATGCTCTTCCTTGCGCTTCCTTTTTAGGCAAAGGGTAATGTATTGATATTATGATGATATCAATTACATTTACGTCTGACCACTGCAACGATAATAAAATATCAAACAGTACTAAGCGAGACATAGATGATGCACACAACCAAAAAAGAACACCCTAGCAGTTAACATATTTCACAATGGAAAGCTAGGTTCCACTGGCAGCAATAATTCATCACTTGCATGGATCGATTTATGGTCTTGCACTTAAAGGTCGAAATGTAAAAGCTAACCTCATTTTATGCCCGTGTGAATCTGATGGAGAGGTCAGGGTTTATCCCTTTCAAATAAAAGGAAACCCTACTTGGCTACTTTACCTTAACCTCGAAGTCAAGAACAGCTTTAGGTAGGAGAGTGAAGTAGTGACTGATCATACATGCGTGCACTGCCCATGAATGATTTTCTAATTAAGTAATAGCGGCCCTACCTTTCTCTTTGAGTAGTGACCGATCATACGTGCGTGCACTGCCCATGGTTTTCCTTTCTTGGAAAGAGGGTTATACTCCCGGCATCTGTATCAATTGATGCACACAGCCCTCACTTGCACTACACACGTAGATGATCAGTACGAAATTGGACACTCGTGCATAGCCTTTTGCCTAACTCCCTATTGATCTACTGGCAGCATATGCACACATAGGTCACATACGTCACACGGACAACTGTGCGTCTTTGTGCCGATCTTCATTACATTTGCGCAGGCGAGCTGTGTATCTCAAAGTGATAAACTAGACACCTACATAAACTAAGCTAGCAGAGAGCATGCATTAGAAATATTTTCTGCCTTTTTTAACTAATTTGCTGAGCATACATATAGACCATATATGTGTGGAAAAAGGGTTGCCTATGCAGCCCCTTTTTATATGTTGCTGGACTTTGACATGAACCTAGCTAGCTAGCTGACCGTGAGGCACGAGATAGTAGTACAAGGGTGGAGTGCGGCTTCAATTCTATCCCTCTGATTTATGTTATGTCGTTGTACCTCTTTGCTTTTGGACCCCAAATGCTGCATTCCGGAGAATCTCTTGAGCACCGCTTGTCTTCCTCGTGGGCTAAAGGAAAATCTGTCTCAACTAGCAATCCTTCTCGGAGTACCATATATTTGGTATAGAGAGAGAGAGAGAGAAAGAGAGAGAGAATTGAGAATGTACTGGACAATCTCTCATCCTCTCTCTGTAGACGACAAAATGTCCTGTGTGACAATAGGACATGAACTGAATAATGTCATCCACGCAAAAAATCTTCCATCTAAGATACATGTGCAAGAGGCATATAAGTTGCAAAACCACAAAACTCGACTTTTTGGCCGTCCAGTCAGGAGGCAGCAGCAGCATTCAGATCAGTAGTCTGATCCTACAATTGGCATGCACCACCGAGGTTGTGTTGTGTGGTGCTCCTGGATTCAGACATGACAATCAATCGGCTGCTAGATTTGATGCCGCCCATAGCTAAGCTAGCGACCTACTAAGCTAGGCCCTCGCTGGAAAAGAAGGAGCACCTAAGCTCGGCATAGAATACATTCTCTGAAAGGGATGGCCACCGTTATGCTTAGGCCCTCAAAGAGACCAAAAGGAACTCCTCCATGCGTGCATATGCTGTCTGTCAGCATTTCTCTGGTTGCAATTTGCAAAAGCTATGATCTTGTTTTGAGCTAGAATTCTGGTTGCCGCCCGTAGGTCTGCATGCCTCTTTTAGACAGAGGCCGAGGACTTGCCCCCTTTTTTCTATAAAAAGTCCTGCATGCCTCTCACACATTAGCTTAACTGTACTGTTTCTGTACTGTTTTGTTTAACACTGTATAGACATAAACGCTCATATATACGCAGGACTTGAACCCTGGTGGGCTGGGGATATCACTGTCATCCTAACCATCCAACCACAGGTAGGTTCGCGTTTAACTGTATTGCTGATTTGTATATGACGGGGGCTTGACTGATTTGGGTGCGGGGTCGCTGCGGTGACGGGCAGTAGGGTTTAGAGGGTAGGCCGAAGGCGATGGTGGCACGGCACAGGCGATGACTTCGGCAGGCACAAGGCCTCGGATTCTCATCCAACAGTCCAGTCTGATTCAATTGAAAAATTTCATGTCACTCCTCAATAGTCACCTCCTGATAAATCTACCTAGTTTAGTTACCCACGTTTTTTGATGTCAAAAATAGTTACCCACGTTTTCCGCCCGAAACGATCAATCGCCCACGTTAAGGCACCTAAAGTCCATACCTATAAGCGCAAGTGCTAATCCGGCCGCATTGCATAAAGTTGGCATAAAAGTCGTGGTGCACTTTGCGCCTAAGCAGCTAGCTAACACAGAATCAACAAGATATGTGCAAGTTGAGCGCTTGGCGCCAAATCACAGCGTGTCAAGCGTGTGGCACCTGCGGCGTCTGCCTGTCGCATCCAGCACCTTGCAAAAACTGCGCGCGGCTGTTGGCACGCACGCACGCACACCGGCTAATTAGCCACCTTTGTTTAAACCGCGACGCCTATAATTATGATTGCTGTGGCTTCTTTTATGGAAAATCTCCCGATCTATTAATAATATGTCATGACAGTACAAAGAACACCACAAGTAACAAAAAATACAACTATAATGGATGCTTCCCCTATGCTGGCGGCTAGGATTTTTCTCCTCCCCTACAGTTCCCATCGTCGCTGAGTCTACGAAATCCACTATCCCTCTCCGGCGACTAGGTTCTGGTCAAGCGTCTCCTTGCTCGCCCCTTTGCCCTAGTGATGGCGTCTCCCTCCGACGCTCAGTCGGCAACAAGCGTGGCGCTGGGCGTGCCACCAAACATGATCTCGGAGGTTTCTTCGAGCAACAGGCACTGGATGATGAAGATTTTGATGATCTCGAGATTGATGGGAATGACCCTGTGATCAACGACAGTGTGAGCTGGCTGGCCCTAGCTAGGGTACATATGAACAAATCGTTCATCCAAAGCCGCCTTCTACCGCGATATGCGCGCTCCATGGAACCTTGCAAAAGAAATTCGCTTCTGTTCGGTTGGTCCGAACTTGTCTGTGGTCCAGGCTGCATGCATGGGCGGCTGGGAATGCATGGTGGAGCAGGGTCCATGGTTATTCAAAAACTGGGTTCTTGTGCCTGCATAATGGATTCAGTAAGGCAGAGGATGTGTAGTTCTTCCATATGCCAATCTGGCTTCAAGTTCACAAATTGTCGGATGGATACTACAATAAGGATCTTCTGGAGAAGTTGTTAAGCAAGGTAGGGAAGATCTTGGAGATACGACTGAATGGTAACTCCTGTGGAACTTACATACATGTGCGAGTTCGTAATGGTGTCCATGAACCGCTGAGAGAGTTTGTGAGAATAGCCCGAGCCAAAGTGCGCCAAGTCTACTTGGTGAGGTATGGGAAATTGGCAAGATTATGGAGGGGGTGCTGGTTGGTTTTTATATTAATTTAAAGACCGTGGAACAAGCATACACGGGATTAAGGACATGCAATTCGGGGAGCGGCTGTACGTTGATCCTCCAAATAGGGCTCGATCTAAGTTTGAACCAAATGCGTGGGGCAGCAAAGGCCCTACACGAAGCCATGTAAACCCAAGCTCCGGGGCATACGATGACCCCGAGTGACTAGCATAAAACTATCACTTTTCGGGTTAAGATTCCAAAAAACTACCAAAAGTGTGGTCGATTGTTTCAAAAAACCTAAACTGCCTGCGCTAAGATCTTAAACCATTTTCTAACATTCCTGGCTTGCCGGTTAGGCCACATGCGCGCGGGGCAAGGCGGCGAGGCAGTTAACACCCCTTAGCCGACTGGTGCGGTCGGAACGTGCTACTTGTAAGCTGCATTGGGATTTTCCCCGAAGAGGAAAGGAGAAGCAAGATAGTAGCTGATAAGTATTTCCCTTGATGAGAAATAAGGTTATCGAACCGATAGGAGAACCACACAAATCCTAGTGAGCAGTACCTGCACACACAAGAGCAAATTCTTCCACCCAACGCGGGAAGAGAGTTGTCAATCCCCTTGAACTCGTTACTTGCAAGAAATAAATCTGATAGTGGTAGATAGATAAAAAGAAAAGTAAATAAATTTCAGCAAGGTATTTTTGGTTTTTGTAATATGATTAAGATACACCCGGGGGCCATAATTTTCACTAGAGGCTTCTCTCTCGAAACAATAGCATACGGTGGGTAGATAAATTACTGTTGGACAATTGACAGAAAAGCACATGGTTATGACATTATTCATGGAAATGATCACATATATAGGCATGACATGTAGACCGACTCCTGCCTGCATCTACTATTATTACTCCACCAATCGACCGCTATTCAACATGCATCTATGATATTAAGTTCATGACAAATAAAGTGACATTTTAAGCAAGATGACATGATGTAGACAAAATAAAACCAATAAATATGATCAAATCCCGTCGTTTTACCCTTAATGGCAACAATACAAATACGTGTCTTGTCCCCTACCATGTCACTGGGATATAGAGCACCGCATGATTGAATCCATCGCAAAACACGTCTCCCAATGAAGATAAATCAATCTAGTTGGCCAAACCAAGCAGATAGATCGAAGAGAAATACAAAGCTATGACAATCATGCACAATAAAGTTCAGAAAAGACTCAATTAGTTTCAATGAATAATCTGATCATAAACCCACAATTCATCGGATCCCAACAAACACACCACAAAAGAAGATTAATCGGATAGAGCTCCAAGAAGATCGAGGAGCACATGGCATTGAAGATCAAAGAGAGATAAGAAGCCATCTAGATACTAGCTATGGACCCGTACGTCTGTGATGAACTACTCACGCATCATCAGAAGGCAGCAAAGGATGATGTAGAAGCCCTCCGTGGTCGATTCCCCCTGATTGAGTACCAGAAAATACCTCCAGATGGGACCTCGGATGAACAGAAGCTTGCGGTGATAGAAAAATTATTTCGGGTGGCTCTCTGTTGGTTTAGAAATATTTGGGAATTTATAAAGGTGGAATTAGGTCAAACGAAGTTGCATGGGAGTCACGAGCTCACTGGGTGCGCCTACCCCATGGGGTGTGTCTGGTGAGCTCGTGACTCTCACATAAGGCTTCTGGCCTCCTCCTGAACCTTTTAGGGCCCCTTCTGGTCCAGAAAAAATCACCGTAAAGTTTCATCATGGTTGGACTTTGTTTGTACTAATTTTCTGAAAAGCCAAAAAACAAGCAAAAACAGGAACTAGCATTGGTACTGGGCACTAGGTTAATAGGTTAGTCCCAAAAATGGTATAAAATAGCATGTAAATGCATATAAAGCACCCAAGATTGATAATATAATAGCATGAAACAATGAAAAATTATAAATATGTTGGAGACGTATCAGCATCCCCAAGCTTAATTCATGCTCGTCCTTAAGTATGTAAATGATAAAAACATAATTTTTGATGTGAAACAATACCTAACATGTGTATCATGTAATCTCTTTATGGTATAAATATTAAGATCCGGGGTGATTCAAAGCAATAGTCTATCATTTGATATAAACATATCAATAATCAAGCGTACTAACAAACAATCATGCCTTTCAAAATAAAAAATGCTAAAGAACGCTATCCCTACAAAATCATATAGCCTTGTCATGCTTAGTCTTCCTAACATAAAGTATTAATCATGAACAACCCCGATGACAAGCCAAGTAATTGGATCATAATTTTTAACGTGCTTTAGCATTTTCAACATCATGCAATACATGAGTGTTGGGGAACGTAGTAATTTCAAAAAAAAATTACTACGCACACACAGGATCATGGTGATGCATAGCAACGAGAGGGGAGAGTGTGTCCACGTACCCTCGTAGACCGAAAGCGGAAGCGTTAGCACAACGCGGTTGATGTAGTCGTACGTCTTCACGATCCGACCGATCCAAGTACCGAACGTACGGCACCTCTGAATTCAGCACACGTTCAGCTCGATGACGTCCCACGAACTCCGATCCAGCAGAGCTTCACGGGAGAGTTTCGTCAGCACGACGGTGTGATGACGGTGATGATGATGCTACCGACGCAGGGCTTCGCCTAAGAACCGCTATGATATGATCGAGCTGGATTATGGTGGAGGGGGGCACCGCACACGGTTGGGAGAGATCAACAGATCAACTTGTGTGTCTAGAGGTGCCCCTGCCCCCGTATATAAAGGAGCAAGGGGGAGGCCGGCCGGCCCCTGTAGGCGCGCCAGGAGGAGTCCTCCTCCTCCTAGTAGGAGTAGGACTCCCCTCTTTCCTACTCCTACTAGGAGGTGGAAAGGAAGGGGGAGAGGGAGAAGGAAAGGGGGGCGCTCCCCCCTCTCCTAGTCCAATTCGGACCAGAGGGGGAGGGGCGCGCGGCCTGCCCTAGGCCAGCCCTTTCTCTCTCCACTAAGACCCATAAGGCACACTATTTCTCCCGGGGGGGGGTCCGGTAACCCTCCCACACTTTGGTTTTCTCCGAAACCACCCGGAACACTTCCGGTGTTCGAATATAGTCATCCAATACATCGATCTTTATGTCTCGACCATTTCGAGACTCCTCGTCATGTCCGTGATCATATCCGGGACTCCGAACTACCTCCGGTACATCAAAACACAAAAACTCATAATACCGATCGTCACCGAACTTTAAGCGTGCGGACCCTACGGGTTCGAGAACTATGTAGACATGACCGAGGCACGTCTCCGGTCAATAACCAATAGCGGAACCTGGATGCTCATATTGGCTCCCACATATTCTACGAAGATCTTTATCGGTCAAACTGCATAACAACATACGTTGTTCCCTTTGTCATCGGTATGTTACTTGCCCGAGATTCGATCATCGGTATCTCAATACCTAGTTCAATCTCGTTACCGGCAAGTCTCTTTACTCATTCAGTAATACATCATCTCACAACTAACTCATTAGTTACAATGCTTGCAAGGCTTATAGTGATGTGCATTACCGAGTGGGCCCAGAGATACCTCTCTAACAATCGGAGTGACAAATCCTAATCTTGATCTATGCCAACTCAACAAGTGCCATCGGAGACACCTGTAGAGCACCTTTATGATCACCCAGTTACGTTGTGATGTTTGGTAGCACACAAAGTGTTCCTTCGGTAATCGGGAGTTGCATAACCTCATAGTCATAGGAACATGTATGAGTCATGAAGAAAGCAATAGCAGTAAACTAAATGATCAAGTGCTAAGCTAACGGAATGGGTCAAGTCAATCACATCATTCTCCTAATGATGTGATCCCGTTAATCAAATGACAACTCATGTCTATGGTTAGGAAACTTAACCATCTTTGATTAATGAGCTAGTCAAGTAGAGGCATACTAGTGACACTCTGTTTGTCTATGTATTCACACATGTACTAAGTTTCTGGTTAATACAATTCTAGCATGAATAATAAACATTTATCATGATATGAGGAAATAAATAATAACTTTATTATTGTCTATAGGGCATATTTCCTTCAATGAGTGCAAGCCATGGACATAACACTATTGGTGGAATATAATGCAGTGGTAGAGATTAATAAGGAGAAGTCAAAAAGGAAGATAGTTTCGTATTGACGCGACTAATCAACGGGCTATGGAGATGCCCATCAATTGATGTCAACATGAGGAGTAGGGATTGCCATGCAATGAATGCACTAAGAGCTATAAGTGTATGAAAGCTCAACGGAAACTAAGTTGGTGTGCATCCAACTTGCTTGCTCATGAAGACCTCGGACATTTGAGAAAGCTCATCATTGGAATATACAAGCCAAGTTCTATAACATTAAATTCCCACTAGTATATGAAAGTGACAACATAGGAGACTCTCTATATGAAAAACATGGTGCTACTTTGAAGCACAAGTGTGGTAAAGGATAGTATCATTGTCCCTTCTCTTTTTTTCTCTCATTTTTTGTTGGGCTCTTTTTGGCCTCTCTTTTTATTTTATGTTTATTTTCTGTCTGGATACTCATCCCGACTTGTGGGGGAATCATAGTCTCCATCATCCTTTCCACCGGGACAATGCTCTAATAATGATGGTCATCACACTTTTATTTACTTACAACTCGATAACTAAAGTATTTTTGGATTTTATAATATAATTAAAGTAGACTCGGGGGGGGGCATAGTTTTCACTAGAGGTTTCTCTCTCGAACACATAGCATACAGTGGGTGAACAAATTACTGTTGGGCAATTGATATAAAAGCACATAGTTATGACGTTATTCACGACAATGATCATGTATATATACATCATGTCCGAGGCAAGTAGACTGACTCCCGCCTGCATCTACCACTACTACTCCACCAATCGACCGCTATCCAACATGAATCTATGGTATTAAGTTCATGACAAACGAAGTAACACCTTAAGCAAGATGACATGATGTAGACAAAGTAAAGCCAACCAATATAAATAAACCCTATCGTTTTACTCTTAATGGCAACAATACAAATACATGCCTCACTACCCTTTCTGTCACTGGGTGAGGACACCTCAAGATTGAACCCACTACAAAGCACCTCTCCCGCTAAAGATAAATCAGTCTAGTTGGCCAAACCAAACAGATAGATCCGAGAGAAATACAAATCTATAATAATCATGCATAATAAAGTTCAGAAAAGACTCAATTACTTCCAATGAATAATCTGATCATAAACCCACAATTCATCGGATCCCAACAAACACACAGAGTTAAAGAAGATTACATCAGACAGAACTCCAAGAAGATCGAGGAGAACATTGTATTGAAGATCAAAGAGAGAGAGAGAGAGAAGAAGAAGAAGAAGAAGCCATCTAGCTACTAGTTATGGACCCGTAGGTCTGTGGTGAACTACTCACAAATCATCGGTAGGGCAGCAAGGCTGATGTAGAAGCCCTCTGTGATCGATCCCCTCTCCGCCAGAGTACCAGAAAAGGCCTCTAGATGGGACCACGGAAGAATACATACTTGTGACAGTGCAAAAAATGTTTCAGGTGGCTCTCTGGGGGTTTCCCAATATTTGAGAATTTATAGAAGTGGAATTAGGTCATACGGGGCCATGTGGGGCCCACCAGATAACAAGGTGCGCCTCCCCCCCAGGGCAGGCTCTGTTGCCTTTCCGTCTCCTCATTTGTCGTCTGGTCTCCTCCTGAAGCTTCTAGGGTCTCTTTTGTCCAAAAAAATCATCAAAAAGTTCTGTACCATTTGGACTCCGTTTGGTACAGATTTCCTGGAAAACAAAAAACGACAGCAACTGACACTAAGCACTGGTTAATAGGTTAGTCCCTAAAAATGATATAAAATTGCATAATAAAGCATATAAAATATCCAAGATTGATAATATAATAGCATGAAACACTCAAAATTATAGATACGTTGGAGATGTATCAGAACCAAAGTGGCCCAGTCATAAGTAGACCAAGCCATCGCTCTCTCGCTTACTCCCATGATCTCACTCTCCTCTCCGGCTCTGTCTAGCTCGAATTCATCGACACCATTTCTCGCCTCCCTTCCACCTTGCCTTCCTAAAATGTCAGCGAATCGAGCTCCGAGGATGACTTGGACATTAGCTTCATGGACTTGGGGCAGTGGGTAAGTTTTTTTCTAGCCGAGCTAGGGTTCTTTATAAGCAAGGGTTAGGGGTTCTTGCTGAGCTAAGGTTAGCGGAGTTGGGGGTTTGATCTATTGTTGCTATTGTGGGTGCAGGAGACCCCTAATATCACCGTAGAGCCCCTTTTCTATGGCCAACTCGATGAATTTGAACCCAAATGCATGCTGCACCACATGAACCCTATTAAGTGTGTGGCTTTTGAAGGAATGTCCACTTGAAGGCATTTTTATGGATGTCCAGTGCAGGTTATCTTTAGTACAAGTAGCAGATGCATTAGTATAAGTAATCGAATATGTCTGAACCCATGCATTAGTACAGGTTGCAGATTTAGGCCTGAACCCATGCACTAGAATAAGCATCAGATTTTAGTATTTTGAATGATTACACTTTGATAAAAAAAGTCTATTTTCATGTTAACAATGTTATGTATTAGCTATAGTATGTCTATCATCATCTTCATGATAACAATTTGTCATGTGTTTGTTGTCAACTAGGCACTGTCAATTGTTTTCTAATTATGCAGTTGCAATTGCAGCGAGGAGATGTGAACTGTGGTGTTGTTGAGTGGCTTGATAGGCCTTGGACCCTATATTATTTAGAATTGTATTCAAAGTTGTGGGAAATGTTTCATGAGCAGACTTGTGGAAGGGTTACTCATAAGCAAACCTATGCGAATTTTTTTTGGCAAGATTAAGAAGGAAAATGAGAAACTGTGCAATGAGTATAGCAATCTTGTGGATGATGTTTCCAAGATTTTTGATAGACAAGATGGGAAGGTGGACCACATGGAGTACCAGAAGGCGGTAGAGGAGGAAGAGTTTTAGAAGAGGAAGAAAGAGCTAGATGAGAATTCTAAGTCGAAGGTGCAAATGGAAAGCTTAAGCTTGTCAAGGAGCGGAGGTGCATTCTACAAAGCCAGGCTAACAACATCGAGAACACTAGGAAGGGCATGAAGGATATTGAAGTGGATAGAGATCTGCTTAAAAAAGAGAAGATGAAGTTTGAGCATGTGATTGATGAGCTGCTGAAAGATGGTTATGGGAGAAAGGAGAACTTAGAGAAAATCAAGGCCATCCTGGAGTCATGAACTGGTAGTTGTGATGGTTAAGTACATCTTAGGCTTTAGGTGGCCTAAGAATCGGATGCTTGATTTGGGGTGTACATTTTGGGGAATGTGAAGTTAACCTAGGCTTTTGCAATGCATTTTAACTCTAATGTGTTAGGTTAGTGCCTTTTATGCCAAGTTAATGTAAGTTGTAATGAACCTTCATCATAAGTTAGAACCTTTATGCTAAGATGTGAAGTAAGTTAAGCTATGAAGTGCTTTTGTCTTCTCTTTTGTTCAATTTATTTTGTTTGAACTGATTTGGAACTTAGCTTTTGTACTATGTTGGACTTGTATTTGGGATGGTTTGGTCTATTGGCAAAAAGCAAGCCTAGGCATATTTACCTCCCCCCACTATGTCAATAAAACCCCACCTTTCCCACTCAATCTAGCACCTCTCTAGTCAGCCTCCATACCCCTTGGTTCAAACCCTAGTTAGATGGATCCAGAGCTTGGAGAGATCATAGATGATGAAGAGGAGTCTGTGGAGGTGATGAACCACAAGTATAGGGGTTCAATCGTTGTCCTTTCGATAAGTAAGAGTGTCAAACCCAACGAGGAGTAGAAAGAAATGACAAGTGGTTTTCAGCCAGGTATTTTCTGCAAGCACTAAAATTGTCGGCAACAGATAGTTTGGTAGCAAGGTAATTTGTAACGAGCAATAAGTAGTAATGGTAACAAAGGTGCAGCAAGGTAGCCCAATCCTTTTTGAAGCAAAGGACAAGCCGGAATGGTCTCTTATAATAAGAGAAGCATTCTCGACGACACATGGGAATTTCATCTAGTCACTTTCATCAAGTTTGTTTGATTCGCGTTCGCTACTTTGATAATTTGATATGTGGGTGGACCGGTGGGTGCTGTTGTTACTTGAACAAGCCTCCCACTTATGATTAACCCCTCTTGCAAGCATCCACAACTACGAAATAAGAATTAAGATAAATCTAACCATAACATGAAACATATGGATCGAAATTAGCCCCTTACAGAATAGCGCATAAACTAGGGTTTAAGCTTCTGTCAGTCTAGCAACCCATCATCAACCCAAGTATGTTAAAGTGTCATGTAGTTGACGTTCACCTAACACCACTAAGGGAATCACAACATACATACCATCAAAATATCGAACACATATCAAGTTCACATGATTACTTGCAACAAGATTTCTCCCGTGACTTCAAGAACAAAAGTAACTACTCACAAATGATAATCATGCTCAAGATCAGAGGGGTATTAAATAGCATAATGGATCTGAACATATAATCTTCCACCGAATAAATCATATAGTAATCAACTACAAGATGTAATCAACACTACTAGTCACCCACAAGCAGCAATCTGAGGTTCCGATACAAAGATTGAACACAAGAGATGAACTAGGGTTTGAGAGGAGATGGTGTTGTTGAAGATGTTGATGGAGATTTCCCTCCCCAAGATGGGAGAGTTGTTGGTGATGATGATGATGATGATGATGATGATTTTCTCCTCCAGGAGGGAAGTTCCCCCAGTGGAATCGCTCCGCCAGAGGGAAAAAGTGCTCCTGCCCAAGTTCCACCTCGAGACGGCGACGCTTCATCCTGAAAGTCCTCTCCTTGTTTTTTCTAGGTCAAAATGACTTATATACCAGAAGAGGGGCACCAGAGGTGAGCCAAGGAGGGCACAACCCACCAGGGCGCGCCTGGGCACCCTGGCGCGCCCAGGTGGGTTGTGCTCACCTGGTGGGCCCCCTCTGGTAGTTATTTGCTCCAATAATTCTTACATATTCCATAAAAATTCTCCGTGAAGTTTTAGCTCATTTGGAGTTGTGCAGAATAGGTAGCCTAACGTAGCTTTTCCAGGTCCAGAATTCCAGCTGCTGGTATTCTCCCTCCTTGTGTCAACCTTGCATATTACGAGAGGAAATGCATTAGAATTACTCCAAAAAGCATTATTATACATAAAAACAATATAAATAACAATTGGAAAACATGATGCAAAATGGACGTATCAACTCCCCCAAGCTTAGACCTCGCTTGTCCTCAAGCGAAAACTGAAATCGAAAACATGTCCACATGCTTAGAGAGAGGTGTTGATAAAAACAAAATACAGACATAGAAGCATCATGTATATTATTATAACAGCAACAAACTTTATCATAGAACTTTTATCACATAAATTTTATCATAAACTTCTCATGAGCAAGTAGCAATTCATCACAACATCGAAGTATAAAGCATAAACTCTATTGAAAATAAAAAAACTATGTTCTTAGTCAACTTTGCAACTACAATTCATCATATTTTCAGCAAGGGTCATGTATCGGAGCCTTTGGGAAAATCCACATACTCAACCATCATATAGTCTTTTATGATTTCTAACACTAACCGCATACACATGAGCAAAAAGTTCAACCGGACACATAGAAAGATAGGGGCTTACAGCTTCGCCACCCAACATATTCACCTCAAGGGTGATGTCAACAATAATAACTTATGCCACCCATATCCAACTGGATATATGTGCCTAGATATTTCCTCGCCACATGATGCTTGCCAAAAGAGAAAATAGAAAAAAGAATAGAGAGAAAACTTTGACTCTTGCATAAAAGTAAATACATAAAATTAAAAGATAGGCCCTTCATAGAGGGAAGCAGAGGTTGCCATGCACTTTTTGTTTGTATGCTCAATCTCTTACTGCAAAAGAACATCACGTTATATTGCCCCTTATGATAGCAACCTTCATTATGTAGTCTGTCGCTTTTATTCCTTGCCATCACAAGCTTGTACAACGCTCAATTTTCTCTTACACTAAATGATCCAACACTTTTAGAAACAATTTTTTATTGCCTTATTGCACCGATGATAACTTACTTGAAGGATCTTACTCCATCCATAGGTAGGTATGGTGGACTCCCAAAACAAGATTTGGGTTTAAGGATTTTTGGATGCACAAGTAGTATCTCTACTTAGTGCGGAATTTTTGGCTAGAAAAGATGGGGGGCAAGCACCACATGTTAAAGGATCTATGACAATATAACTTCTTTGTGAATATGAAGAAACATAAATCATTACGTTGTCTTCCTTGTCCAACGTCAACAATTTTGGCATATAATATTTTGATGGGGGCTCACAATCACAAAAGATGTCTAGGATAGTGTATTTGCACGTGAATCTTCTCTTCGCTTATTAATTCTTTCATGAATTGCATCATTGACCAATGCTATGTTTGTAAATCTCTAATAAAATTTTCTACTTATACTCTTCCTTACATGATGTCACTACTTACCATAAGATTAGCATATGATCTTTTTCATTTATTTCCTTTCTCTTTATTGAACATGAAACTAAAGAAGACAAAACTCAAACTAAAATTTATTATATATCTTACACATGATTACAAGGATAGATCACTAAGCAAACACTCGAAAAGAAAGAATCGAACTAAAATTTTATTCAACTAAAGCAAAAGATAACTGAGGATTGAACTAAGATAAGTAAAGGAAAAATATAATGGAGGTGGGCACCTCCCCCAAGCTTGGAACAAGCCAAGGGGAGTGCCCATACCCGATACTCAATTTTCCTTTGGTGATGAAGAAGGAGGTGGTGATGGTGAAGTAGAGAGTTCGTCCTTCTTTTTCTCCAGCTTGCGTCTGAGGGTGAAATTATCCATCCTCAACTCATCATTCTATATCTCAAGCTTTATTATCCTTTTGCATAATGCCTCTTTTCTTTCTTGCTTGAGGCGAGGAGGGACTAGTTCATCTTCATCTTCCTCATCGGTGTACCATATATAGGGATCGGTATCCTTGAAGATATTTTTATCTAGAGGCCGATAAGAAACTGGGGAATCCCCCTCTGAATCTTGGGACAACATATTTCCAGATCTATCAGAAAACAACAAGGAAAAGGAAACAGAAGATTTCTCCGTGATACGGTGCTCAATAGGTTCAGGGGGTATATACAGATTTTTTATCTTGGGAAACAAACAAAAAGAAGAAAAATGTAGTCCGGAAGGTACCCGAGGTGGGCACAACCCACCTGGGCGCGCTTGGCAAGTGCGCCCTGGTGTCTTGTGCCCACGAGGGGTGCCTTCCTAGTTGTTTCTTATTTTCCTAATTTTTAATGTATACCAAAATTGACAGAATTTTTTTGCGGATTTTTCGAAGTCCGTTTACTTAACGTATCACGTAGCTCCTCTTTTTTCACGATTCTGGAGTGTTCCGGAAGGTTTCTTTTATGTGTTTTTCCGGTGTCATAGTTTGGATAATATTGCTTTCAACATTAATGGGCATACCCGAGATATAATTTTTTATTTTTTGCCCATTGAGAATCTTCGGGTTAGTACCCTTGGCATTATTTATTTTGATGGCTCCAGATCGATAAACCTCCTCGATAACATAGAGTCCTTCCCATTTGGGGAGGACTTTTCCTGCAAAGAATCTGAAACGAGAGTTGTACAAAAGAACATATTCTCCAACTTTAAACATGCTTTTGGATTCTCTTATCACGCCATCTTTTAACTTCTTCTTTAAATAACTTGGCATTTTCACAAGCTTGGGTTCTCCATTCATCTAGTGAGCTATTATCAAATAACCTCTTTTCACCAGCAAGTTTGAAATCATAGTTGAGTTCTTTAATTGCCCAATATGCTTTATGTTCTAACTTAAGAGGCAAATGACAAGCTTTTCCATAAACCATTTTATAAGGAGACATATCCATAGGATTTTTATATGTTGTTCTGTAAGCCCAAAGTGCATCATCTAATTTCTAGACCAATTCTTTCGGGACCTATTAACAGTTTTTTCTAAAATCAACTTTATTTCTCTATTTCTAAGTTCAACTTGACCACTAGACTGAGGATGATAGGGTGATGCAATTCTATGGTTAACATCATACTTAGCAAGCATTTTACGGAAAGCACCATTGAGGGAGTCCTGGATTAGGGGGTCTCCGGACAGCCGGACTATATCCTTTGGCCGGACTGTTGGACTATGATGATACAAGATTGAAGACTTTGTCCCGTGTCCGAATGGGACTCTCCTTGGCGTGGAAGGAAAGCTTGGCAATACGGATATGTAGATCTTCTTCCTTGTAACCGACTCTGTGTAACCCTAGCCCCCTTCGGTGTCTATATAAACCGAAGGGTTTAGTCTGTAGGACAACAACAATCATACCATAGGCTAGCTTCTAGGGTTTAGCCTCTACGATCTCGTGGTAGATCAACTCTTGTAATACTCATATCATCAAGATCAATCAAGAAGGAAGTAGGGTATTACCTCCATCGAGAGGGCCCGAACCTGGTAAACATAGTGTCCCCCACCTCCTGTTACCATCCGCCTTAGACGCACAATTCGGGGCCCCCTACCCGAGATCCGCCGGTTTTGACACCGACATTAGTGCTTTCATTGAGAGTTCCACCGTGCCGTCACCGTAAGGCTTGATGGCTCCTTCGATCATCGGTAACGATGCGGTCCAAGGTGAGGTTTTCCTCCCCGGGCAGATCTTCGTATTCGGCGGCTTCGCACTGCTGGCCAACTCGCTTGGTCATCTGGAGCAGATCGAGAGCTACGCCCCTGGCCATCAGTTCAGGTTCGAAAACTTAAACTACACTGCCGACATCCACGGAGACTTGATCTTCGACGGATTCGAGCCCATGACAGGTGCGCCGCACAATCACGGCGAGCATGACGTAACTCTGCCTTCCGACAGTGTTCGGGAGATCACACCTGCAACTACTCCGGCCCTCAATCTGGAGCAAATCGCACCATCCGAGGACGGGGGGATAGACCCCACCATGGAGGCCGCACTCTCAGTGGCGATGGAGCCGGATACTGACTTCACCCCTCACAAGAGCCATGTTAGCGAACCATTGGATTCGCCTCTGGCCAGGACCCCAAGCCGCCTGCGTCCGTGCCTATCGAATCCGATTGGGCGCCGATCATGGAGTTCACCTCCGCGGATATCTTTCAGCACTCACCTTTTGGCGACGTGCTAAATTCATTAAGGTCTCTCTCCTTGTCAGGAGATCCTTGGCCGAACTATGTCCGGCTAGAATGGGATGCGGACGACGAAGAAATTCACTGCCCACCCACCACCCACTTAGTAGCCTTTGTCGACGATTTAACCGACATGCTCGATTTTGACTCCAAAGACATCGACGGCATGGACGACGATGCAGGAGAGGAACAGGAACCAGTGCCCACAGGGCGCTGGACAGGCACTTCACCACATGACATATACATGGTGGATACACCCAAAGAAAACAATGACGAAGAACGGCAGGATGCAGCGAAGAATAGCTCCCTCGAGGAGCAAGCAAAGCGTCGACATAGGCACCGCTCAAAATCCCGCCTCGGCAAAAACAATGCAAGAGAAAATAACACTCCAGTCGACTCCAGAGGAAATGACGACCACATTGACCCAGCGGCAGAGCACGATGAAACTGCAAACGGCGAACATAGTACGGATCCGATGTCCGAACACGGTGACGCCGAGGATAAACCTCATCAACCCCCCTCTAGGGAGGAAAATAGTCCGACGAAGATGCACACATCCTCCCGGAAAGGCAGTTGGAACAAGAGAACCTCCGCAGAAGGCTTATTGCCACAACGAGGAGTCTGAAGAAGCAGAAACAAAGGCTTAAGGCCGCACAAAATACGCTCAACAGTAGGTGGAACAAAGTGCTCGACAACGAAGAAAAGTATTGTGGAAGTTACCACACAAAGAGCTATCCAAAGCGCAAGCTATTACCTGAATTCGACGATGAGGCCGTAGATCCCACACAGCCGAAAAATAAAATGGCCAACAGGCCGGATCAACCACCTTGTGGCCGTGATAGAGCGGCTAACAAGGCCGCACATAAGTCAACACACAATCTATGTGAGGACTTGCGCCAAAAATCCAGTATGACCAGATCCATCTATGGATCTAGGAAGCGCGCTCCGGCACAAAATCAAAACCGAATACTACAACCGTCCGAACACCGTGATACATCCAAATACAGGGGTGCCGCACACCCCCTATGTTTCACCGATGAGGTGCTGGACCACGAATTTCCAGAAGGATTCAAACCAGTGAACATAGAGGCGTACGACGGGACCATAGACCCAGGGGTCTGGATTGAGGACTTTATCCTCCATATCCATATGGCTCGCGGAGACGATCTCCATGCCATCAAGTACTTGCCCATCAAGCTTAAAGGACCAGCTCGACACTGGCTGAAAAGCCTCCACTACAACAAGAACCTATGTATAGCAACGCATATCTACCAACGGTACCAGACTATGTGTTATTTTGTTCAACCTCCCACCTCGTGCGGACTTCCTCGTTTTCCCTTCAAAATAGCTACCCTCCACATGCCCACCTCCACCTTATTATGTGTACCTCCTCTGTCCAAACATTGTTACAGAAAAAATCAATATTTTCCCTATCCCATCTCTCCCCCCTCCGGCCCTCCCCCGATTCCTCTCCTACCCGAGATACATAACGACGACGCAGCCGCTGCCACCTTCGATTTGGGGTAACTCCGGTGCTCTGTCGCGCCATAGCTCACTAGCCCTGCTCCACCCTAGTGCTTCTGGCCAATCCTCCTCCACGGGGACGTCCTCCACACCCCTGCACGTGTCTATACATCATCCCTAGTCGGCACGGGTCGCCGGCGTAGCTCCTACCCCTCCGGTTTGTCGGCTCACTAACCCCCACATCTCCGGATGCGCAGTTGCCGCCATAGGCTCGATGGTGCTACTCCGCCTCATCAACCTCGACCCGGACGGCAATTTTTTAGTGAGACACTTCTCCCCTCTGTTCCACTCTGTTCTTATCCTCTGTGCTTTATGTGGCAGGGCTATCTAGGGTTTGCCGTTGTGGCATCGTAGATGACAGCTAGATATATATACCTACGGCAGCACGGCACCTCTCCCCAGGGAGGCTGCCATGGTCGCCTACTGCCTACCCCACCGCTCAGCAGGATTATCTCCCTGAAGAACATTACCGTTCCCTTATTCCCACAAATCTGTTCCCCCCTAATTTACAACATGGTGGCTTCTATAATTCCATTGGCATTTGGTGCCCTAGCTTCTCTAACCTTCCACATGTGCCATGGGTGGACCAATTACTATACTTAAATTAAGGTGTGATCCTCACTTTTTTTGTTGAAGGAAACCCGATCCTCTAATTTTGCTATGCATGTTTCTGCTGGTGATCCCCTGCTTTAGTTGTGCAGACCATAATTGTGTTCGCACCTATATTACCCATATATATGTACTTATTTCTCTAGACGTCTATCATACTCTTGAGTGTTAGATTATACTATAGAGCAAAATAATTGTTTTGCCTCGGATGACTATTCACCAGTCTTGTTTATATCAATGCTTGCATCCTTCGAGGCCTCTCGGTAGAGAATCTAGTTTTCGGTGGAAACAAGGGTGATCATGCATTATTTATTCACTCCTGTTACTAAAGCTTCTGTTGTTAAGGAGGCAGTGATATTCTAAGTGCATAACTACTCCTTCGTCAGTAAGATTAAGCATTATTATATAGAATGGCATATTAAAAATCCATATAGATCACAGTCTAGACATCTCACACTTGCTAGCATGCGAAAGTATGTAGGTAAATTTGATCCATTTGAATGATTTTGTTTAACTTCAAGTACTTCTAAATTATGAAATCTTTGTATTTATTTGGATATTATGATGAATTGCAATCTTTTTAAGATTGGAAGGATGCATCACAACAAAGAATGCTTCGTGAGATGCCACAGTACATCTTTTATTCTCACTAGTATGTGAATTTTAAGTTGTTATTTAGTGAACTATGGTCTTGCAAGTTTACACGATATTAAAGATACAAAGCTACCTAAGGTAATCAGATTACACATTTGCATGTGTGCTGCAACATGTGAAGATAAATAGGACGAGCGATGATGGCAGCACGACAATGGCATCATGTAGGTGTGGTGATCATCGATCCCTTCTCTTTCTGTGTGTGCGCGACGTGTGTATATGGATTCATCTTTCTGTTAATTGTTCATTTAGATTGATCTCTGTCTCCCAGCACATTTATCCCATGTATTTGATACCATCTTAGAAAAGATTGATTAGTTTTCGTGCCAACTCTTTGTAGACTATTTCAGATGTGATGTCTCGATTAGAAAAATAATATCACTGTAGGTATTTTCTATTGTAATTTGTGTAAGTGTTTTTCGTGTTGTGCAATAGTAATTCTTTTCTCTCTCTCTCTCTCAAGAATCTTAATTATTGACCTGTATGATTGTAGGATAATAATTGTAACAACTCTTCTGTGCCTCCGCCTATTCATATGCTCTGACTTCAGAAGTACAAACCAACAAAAAGGTAAGATCCAAAGTAATCTAGAGCCTTTTCTAATTTATATTTTGTTTTCTACCATTTGTGATGAATGTATATATGTGAACATGACCCAGTATTCAGAAGCATAAGATGTGGTTCGCTTTTGTATCACTTTCACATTTAGCCCAATCTCTTCACAATTTATATGGATGTATGAATGTGAACATGACCCAATATTCACAAGCATAAGTTATGGTTAGCTTTATTATCTCTTCCACATTTAGCCCAATCTGTTCACCCATTTGCAATCAACATTATTAATTGAATAATTGGCTGGGAATTCACTATACCAAATTTACAGGAATATATCCTGAATTATTTTTTGGTGCTCGCATGTTTTTCCCTTTGCTTATATTGTCTGAATCTAAATTTGTACATAAGCCCAAAGGGATAACCCCGAAATAAGAAATAACGTCTTGGCTGATACCTTGCACTTTAAATTCGTCGAGAATTTTTATTATCCAAAGTACTATGTTAACTGTTCATATTTCCTTCATTGCTAGCAGAAAGATGAAGAATGTGCAATTTCTTATGGCTGCAACTGGCAGGAACTATCTTGAGGATATGCAATATGTTATAGCTGATGCCAAGAGAGACTGATCATTTTGGTTTTAGTTAATGAATGTTGAACATGTCAGTCTAGATGCTCATGTGATGAGCTTAGTTTTTGTTTCCTTCAATGAAGCTTCGATCTGTTTCTATGTAGAGTGCACATGTTCTTGTTAAACACATGTGTACAAGCTGAAGGTGTTCTTTGTAAAGCAACAATGTGTTCTTTGGATGATGTTCTTTATAAAACAACATTGTTGATTTAATATATGAGGTCTTTTTTACTATATTCCATCTCCTATGCACTACCAACATTGCCTGATAATCTACATAGCAACTATTTTAAAGGTTGCAATTATTTGTTTTCGCCAATTGAAAATCCATTTGTGCAGGGTATCACCAACGCATATGAAGTGTTGTTCAGCTTTAGTTTATACGTTTCTAGTTTACAACACTTATACACAACAATTACCAACGCATGTATATGCGTTGTTGTTGACCCTTCCAACGCCACCAACGGCAACGCATATAGATCCGTTGGTGTAGACCATACCAATGCTTATATGGACATATGACAACGCATAGATGCGTTGCTGAAGGAGTGTTCCTGTTGTAGTGCTCCTCGAAAACTCAATTGGAAGTTGGGAGGAGCTCGAGGATGCTTTTCGGGCTAATTTTCAAGGGACCTATGTCCGACCTCCGGATGTAGACGATTTAAGTCATATAATTCAACAGCCCGGAGAGTCAGCCCGAAAGCTTTGGAACAGGTTTCTCACTAGGAAGAACCAAATCGTCGGCTGCTCGGACGCCGAAGCCTTAGCAGCTTTCAAGCACAGCGTCCGAGACGAATGGCTCGCCAGACACCTCAGCCAAGAAAAACCGAGAACAATGGCAGCCCTGATAAGCCTCATGACCCGCTTTTGCACGGGCGAAGATAGCTGGTTAGCCCGCAGTAGCACCAGCGACCCAAGCACATATGAAGTCAGGGATGGCAATGGAAAACCACGACACAGTAAAAGCAAGCATCGAAATAAAGAAGATATCCCAGATAATACGGCGATAAACCCTGGATTCAGGGGCTCTCGACCAGGTCAGCGGAAAAAGCCTTTCAAAGGCAGCAGAGATGGACCGTCCAACCTAAACAAGATTCTAGACAAACTATGTCAGATTCATGGCACCCCCGATAAACCTGCAAATCACAACCACATAGAATGCTGGGTCTTCAAGCAGGCCGGTAAGCTAAACGCCGAACACAAGGGGAGGGAGACACCAAGCGAAGACGAGGACGAACCTCGCCAGCAAAGCACTGGAGGACAGAAAAATTCCTACCAGAGGTTAAAACAGTAAACATGATCCACGTGACGAAGAGGAGAAGCAAACATGCACTCCGAGACATACGCGCCGTAGAGCCCGTCACCCCTAAGTTCAACCCCTGGTTGGCCTACCCGATCACTTTGGATCGCAGGGATCACCCGACAAGCATCCGACATGAAGGATTGGCTGCCTTGGTGTTAGACCCAATAATAAATGGATACCATCTCACACGAGTCCTTATGGACGGCGGCAGTGGTCTAAATCTAATATATCAGGACACAGTCCGCAAAATGGGGATAGACCCGACAAAAATCAGCCACAGTAATACTACCTTCAAGGGAGTAATACCAGGCCCAGAGGCCCGCTCCACGGGCTCTCTAATACTAGAGGTTGTATTCGGTTCATCCGACAACTACCGAAGTGAGAAGTTAGACTTCGACATTGCTCCATTCCGAAGCGGCTATCAAGCACTACTCGGAAGAACAGCTTTCGCTCGTTTTAATGCGGTACCACATTACGCTTCTCTTAAGCTTAAGATGCCTGGTCCACGTGGCATCATCACAATTAGTGGAAATATTGAGCGTTCTCTACGCGTGGAAGAACGTGCAGCGGCTTTAACAGCCAAGCACTAGACAACCTCACCAACCAGAATAAATGACAGGTCGTCAAGACCGCGGGCACGGTTAGACGAGTCCGGCGCATCACTACATATACCTGATATTGGTTTGATGGTTAAACCCTCATAGACAGTACCAGGGGCTTCCCGCGTGTAATCAGGGCTAGTTTGCCTCAACTTGACTTATCTTGAATTTTAATGGTTTATCGAGAATATACAATTTTTTTGGCACGACAACTTTCACCTAAGTTCTTCTCTTTTATAGATGACAATCGTGCCACACCTGTCCAGGACACGGCACAACGGAGACACAGGCGCAGACGTGCAGCAGGGACCCACTCAAAGGTTTCTTTTTAGATTAAGACCCTGCGTAAACCTTTTTTACTGTCTCTTGTTGTTCACATCCTCCGGATACTCAATACAACCGAGAAGGATGCTGGAGTTATTGGCATTTTGCCACGTCAGAATATTGCACATACCTGGACA
Source organism: Triticum urartu (assembly GCF_003073215.2). Classification (NCBI taxonomy): domain Eukaryota; kingdom Viridiplantae; phylum Streptophyta; class Magnoliopsida; order Poales; family Poaceae; genus Triticum; species Triticum urartu. The sequence goes on from NC_053026.1 coordinate 403,647,264, forward strand.
CTCGGGGTTTATTATTAAGGGCATTGTTCAGCCCGAAATATTTTATAAAGACCGAATACCTTAGGGAGTGTTCGGCGTCGCGTGTTTGGCCTTATATGCATCAGCTCCGAATCATGTCTTTGGTCAAATGTTGGGTTTGCCCGGCTCCTGTGTTTTTCTACCTTATGTTCCACTCTATCGGCTAAGGCGGCACCAGGAGAACTACTGCGATTGTTCCCTGGTTCATCCGGATGAGCACCTGAGTAGAGAAAGCCGAAAACTAACTGTCATGATAAAGTGCGAGACTGGTCAACCACTCGATGACTTAGCGGAATCTTCGGGATTCCTCCGCATTAACGAAGGGCCGTTTCCCGGTCATGTACGTAGGCGCACCATATTCGGACGAGCGCGGAGGTACCAGGGGCTATATAGTAGTCCCACCGTCAAACTCCTATGGCTAAGTGAAAGTGTTAAAGCAATATAGTCTGATTGCCTCGTTCGCTGCACCACAACCTCCTTAATGGACCAAGATGTTGGATCAAGTGTGAATACGCGTTTTTGCGAACACCCCCGCATTATATGCGTGGGGGCTGAAGCCGACGACTGCAAACTTTCAGGTTATATACATATATACATAAACGGCCGCACAGGAGGCATCATAATACTTTCAGGCAAAAGTATAAACACAAACTTTATAATTCAATAAAACATTGTTTTTAAAATGGGAATACATGTCACTAGAACATAATATTCTTCGAGCACTGTGCCTCTATTGAACGAGCGCCTTCAAGGACTTCTTCAAAGTAGTGCTCGGCAGATACTCGGCCTACGGCCGAACTCTGGGTTGCAATAGCGGTGGCCTCCATCTCTGCCCAGTATGTCTTGACACGGGAAAGTGCCTTAAGCGCACCCTCTATGCACGCCGACCTCTTCGTAGCATCGATGTGCGGCACAACACCAAGGAACTTTTGCACTAAACTAAAATAACTACTCGGCCTTGGCCCTTCCAGCCACAGATGATCCACAACAGACCTCATGGCAAGCCCGGACAACCTATGGAGCTCGGACCACTCGGCCATTCGCTCATTCAACAGCAGTGGATGCACTGGAACATGGAACTATGACCAGAATAGCCTTTCCACTTCACGATCTTTTTGATCCTTGAAGTACTCGGCCGCATCAGCAGCGCTGGCTGCCAAATCCATGTATGCGTCTGCAAAACTCCATAGTTGATCAAGAGGGGCATACTTCGGATCTCCGAACTTCGTCCACAACAAAAAGGGCTTCCCAGCCGCGATATCTCCAGCTTGACGCAGCTCCTCCTTCGCCGCTCTGATTTTAGAGCGGGCTTCCTTGGCTGCTACCATGGCCTTCTCCAGGTCCACCGCCTTCGCCCGACTTTCTTTTTCAAGAAGCTGGTAACGGTCGGCGGCATCTTTCAACTCAACGGCCATCTTGGCTATTTCTTCCTTGCTTTGGCAATGCGCAGCCTGTTCGGCCCTCAGCTCTTTGACTGCCTTTAGAGCGGCCGCATCACTATTCCTGGCTTGTTCCTTGGCTCGGGCAAGTTCCGCCCGAAGGGTCTCCACGGCGGCAGCTCCATCTACAGTCACAACATATTAAAGATACTAGCATCATGCTCCTCTTACTATGTGTTGATCACCGGAGAAATCACATACCCTGTGCCTCGTCGAGCCGATTGTTGACAAGCACGATGTCGGCATCTGCCACATCAGCTCGCCAAACTTACCAGTCCGACTAGCCACCGGACCTTCAGCCACCTGCACATGAAGGCGGCCTAATTTTTACCTGGGACTATGATCCTCTGTTTGCCGCCGTTCTCGACGGCAACCAGAGTCTCAGGGGATACTATCTACATAGGGCACACCTAACGTGTGTGGTACTGTAAAAAACATACACTATTTCACGTACCTCAAAGCCTTTTAGCAGACTCATAAAAGCTTCATGCAACCCACTTTCGGCGGATGAAATCCTCTCAATCACCGTACCCATTAGCGTACGATGCGCTTCTGAGATGGCCACTTGCTCCAGAAGATCCTTCAGCGCGTCCGATCGCACACCGGGCGGTTCCGGACTCTTTCTGTTGCTCTCTTTAGGAGCCGAATACTGAGGACTTTGGGTGGCCGAAGGATTACCCTCTGGCCTTGGCGGATCAGGAGAAACCCTCCGCGACGACACTTCAGGGTCGCTCGCCTCATGAGGCGGGGTGGCATGGGGAGGTGTTTCGCTCTCCATCATCTCCGGAAGAAGATCCCCCGAAGATGAACTCTGTCGAGAAGGGCTACGATCCGAACTACAAGATACATGCTTCAGTTATTGTCTTTAGAAGTAATGTAGGGTATTTTTACTATTAAGTACTTTTTGTTTACTTACAGCTCGGTAGAGGGCTGATCCCCTTGCAGGCACTATGCGGCAAGAGTACCCTCCGAGGCAGGACCCTCTGGCGAAGATTTCTTCCCCCGTTTGGAAACCTTTGTTTCCGGGTCTTCAGAGGTGGTCCTTTTCCTTCCTTTGGGAGAGGGAATTTCAGATTCTTCTCCCTGGTTATCCTCCTTCGCGGAGGCGCTAATTCACCCGGTTTGGATGAATAATGAGTGAGGCCTGCTTTCAGCCTCTTTATTCCCCCCTTTATCTTCCCCTGAGGGCGCCTGATAAGGCACCGGCTCGAGCATTCTGGCCAGTACTGGATCTGCTGAGCCTTCGGGAAGGGGGGCCGAACACCTGAGCATCTTCGCCTTTGTTACCCAGTCCTGGTCAAAGAGCGACCTTTCAGAATGATGTTGTGATAAATAATAAAAAAACAACACGTTCGACCACGAGATTACTTACTTGGGTATCTGGACGTTTGCAGCTCAGACCCACATCCTCGGTGGTGTCCATACACCTTATTTGTGGTCCAAAGAACAATCTGTACATCTCTTCGAGTGTCATGCTGAGGAAGTGCTGAAAGTTCGCGGTCCTTCCAGGTTGAACTCTCACATACGGAGGGGTCGGCGTTTGCAAGGCGGGACTTGACGAACTAGCATGACTTGCATTACCGTGGCCAGGCTGACATCTCTCTCTAGGAGATCTTGGATGCGACTCTGAAATATCGGCACATCATTTACTGGCCCCCAGTCCAGCCCCTTGTTGATCCATGACGTCAGTTGTGGTGGGGGCCCCGAGCGAAAGGCAGGGGCGGCTACCCACTTGGTACCCCGGGGAGCTGTGATATAAAACCACTACCGTTGCCATAAACTGGACACCTCTGGAAGGAACCCTCTGGCCATGGAACATTAGCGCTTTTGCTTATTGCGGCACCTCCGCACTCTGCGTGTCGCCCCTCGATCATCTTCGGCTTCACATTGAAAGTCTTGAGCCACAGGCTGAAGTGTGGGGTAATGCGGAGTGAACATGAGCCCCCTAACAAAGGGATGCAGAGCGAAGCCTAGCCCTCGGAGGAAGTGAGAGATGAATACAATGCTCTCGCGGGGTTCGGGAGTGGGAATGACCTGCCCTCGAGCAGGCAGCCTGTGCGAGATTTCACCAGTCAAATACCTGGCCTCTCTTAGCTTCTTGATGTCTTCCTCTGTGACAGAGGAAGGCATCCACCGCCCTTGAAGGTTGGATCCGGACATGGTTGAAGGTCCGAAATGCCTGACCTGAGCCTTGGGTGTTGGAACTCAAGGCGGGGGAAAGATTCGATTGAGTACGAGAGGGAAAAAAGGACAGGCCTTGGCCTCTTTATAAAGAGGGTGAATATCAAGCGTCCTCCTCGTGGCCATTTGGGACTTGCCTAAAATCGAGGAGTCATACCAGCGGGCACGATTGGGTTACCCATGTCCGTATTGATGAGAATTCCGTAATAAGGGGGACACGATCTCTGCTTCGACAAGACGTGTCAAGAAAACCTCCTCGCGATATGTGCAGTGCTGGTTGAGAAAAAAGGTTCGAATAATGACCGGGCCATGGCATGATGTCATGTTGCTAAATGTGTCAGCAGATTAGATTTGTGGAGATATTATTCTCTCTACGGTGGTATGTGGAACTTGTTTTGCAGAGCCGGATACTATCCTTGTGTTCAAAATCTTCTATGGAGTATTCGGAGGAAGAACCCGCCTTGCAATGCCAAAGACAAATCTGCGCGTCGGACTCATCGTCATTGAAGCCTGGTTCAGGGGCTATTGAGGGAGTCCTGGATTAGGGGGTCTCCAGATAGCCGGACTATATCCTTTGGTCGGACTGTTGGACTATGAAGATACAAGATTGAAGACTTCATCCCGTGTCCGGATGGGACTCTCCTTGGCGTGGAAGGCAAGCTTGGCAATACGGATATGTAGATCTTCTTCCTTGTAACCGACTCTGTGTAACCCTAGCCCCCTTCGGTGTCTATATAAACCGAAGGGTTTAGTCTGTAGGACAACAACAATCATACCATAGGCTAGCTTCTAGGGTTTAGCCTCTACGATCTCGTGGTAGATCAACTCTTGTAATACTCATATCATCAAGATCAATCAAGAAGGAAGTAGGGTATTACCTCCATCGAGAGGGCCCGAACCTGGTAAACATAGTGTCCCCCACCTCCTGTTACCATCCGCCTTAGACGCACAGTTCGGGGCCCCCTACCCGAGATCCGCCGGTTTTGACACCGACAACCATGAATAAAGTGTGAAAACACCATCAGTCATTAAATATCTAGGGACTCCAAACCTTGGGAAAATGGCTTCCTTAAGCTTTTTAATAGATGTGTTGTGATCAGCACTACTAGTTGGAACAACTTCTACCCACTTAGTAACATAATCAATAGCAACCAAAATATGTGTATACCCATTAGAGGAAGGAAAAGGTCCCATGTAATCAAATCCCCAAACATCAAAAGGTTCAACGACAAGTGAATAGTTCATAGGCATTTCTTGACGTTTACCAATGTTACCAATTCTTTGACATTCATCACAAGATAAAACAAACTTACGGGCATACTTGAAGAGAGTAGGCCAATAAAAACCAGATTGCAATACCTTGTGATCAGTTCTATCTCCCACATGATGCCCTCCATAAGCTTCAGAGTGACATCTCCGTAGGATTTGTCCCTGTTCATGCTCAGGTACACAACGTCTAATAATATCACCTACTCCTTCTTTATAAATATGTGGGTCATCCCAAAAGTAATGTCTTAAATCATAGAAGAATTTTTTTCTTTTGTTGGTATGTGAAACTAGGTGGTATATATTTAGAAACAACATAATTAGCATAGTCAGCATACCAAGGAGTGTTTTGAGAAACATTTATTGTGGCTAATTGTTCATTAGGAAAACTATCATTAATAGGTTGTGGGTCATCAAGAATATTTTGTAACCTAGACAAGTTATTAGCCACGGGATTCTCAACTCCCATTCTATCAATGATATCTAAGTCAAATTCTTGTAGCAAGACAACCCACCTAATTAGTCTAGGTTTAGCATCTTTCTTTGCCATAAGATATTTTATAGCAGCATGATCAATGTGAACAATCACTTTATAATCAACAATGTAAGATCTGAATTTATCACAAGCAAACACCATTGCTAAAAATTCTTTCTTAGTAGTAGCATAATTGCGTTGGGTAATGTCTAGAGTTTCACTAGCATAATGAATAACATTTAATTTCTTATCAACTCTTTTTCCTAGAACAACACCAGCAACATAATCACTAGCATCACACATAATTTCAAAAGGCAAGTTCCAATCAGGTGGTTGAACAATAGGTGCAGAAATGAAGGCTTTCTTAAGTGTTTCAAAGGCTTCTGCACAATCATAAAAAAAAACAAATGGAACATCCTTTTGTAAAAGATCTGTAAGAGGCCTAGAAATTTTAGAGAAGTCTTTAATAAATCTCCTATAGAAACTGGCATGACCGAGGAAACTACGAATGCCATTTTCTCAATTGCATCAACTTTAGCTTTATCCACCTCAATACCTCGTTCAGAAATTTTATGTCACAAGACAATACCTTCATTAAGCATAATGTGGCACTTCTCCCAACTCAATACAAGATTAGTTTGCTCGCATCTCTACAAAACTCGATCAAGGTCGCTTAAGCAATCATCAAAAGAAGTTCCGTAAACGGAAAATCATCCATGAAAACCTCAACAATCTTTTCACAACAATTAGAGAATATAGCAGTCATACATCTTTGAAAAGTAGCAGGTGCATTACATAAACCAAAAGGCATATGTCTATAAGCATAGGTTCCAAAAGGACAAGTGCAGGTGGTTTTCTCTTGATCAGGTTGTGAAACAGGTATTTGAGAAAAACCATAATATCCATCGAGGAAACAAAAGTGTGTGTGCTTAGATAGTCTTTCTAACATTTGATCAATAAAAGGTAGAGGGTAATGATCTTTTCTAGTAGCTTTATTTAATTTTCTAAAATCAATTACCATTCTATAACCAGTGACAATTCTTTGTGGAATAAGTTCATTTTTATCATTAGGAACAACAGTGATACCTTCCTTCTTAGGGACACAATGAACATGACTTACCCATCTACTGTCAGCTATGGGATAGATTATACCTGCTTCCAGAAGCTTCAATATTTCAGTTCTTACCACTTCTTTCACTTTAGGATTTAAATGTCACTGGTGATCAACAACGGGTTTAGCATCAGGTTCCATATTAATCTTGTGCTGACAGAGAGTGGGACTAATGCCCTTAAGATCATCAAGAGTATATCCAATAGCAGCTCGGTTCTTCTTCAGAACCTTCAATAATCTTTCTTCTTCATGTCCTGAAGGTTAGCACTAATAATAACAGAATATATCTTTTTCACATCAAGATAAGCATATTTCAAAGTGTTTGGAAATTGTTTTAATTCAAACACAAGATCACCTTTAGGTGGAGGAGGACCTCCTAGAGTTTCAATAGGCAAATTGTGTTTAAGCAGAGGTCGTTGTTCAAACAAAATTATATCTATCTCATTTCTTTCATGCATATGCATATCATTCTCATGGTCTAGCAAATATTGTTCTAGTGGACCCGTAGGAGGCACGTCAATAGAAGCAAGACCAATTATTTCATCCTTACTAGACAATCCTTTCTTATGATGCTTTCTACTAAACTTAGAAAAAATAAACTCATGAGACTCATCACCAAAACTAACACCGACAGTTTGTTTCTCACAGTCTATTTTAGCATTAACGGTGTTCAAGAAAGGTCTACCAAAGAAAATGGGACAAAATTCATCTTGTGGGGAACCAAGAACTAGAAAATTAGTAGGGTATTTTATTTCCCCACACAAGACTTCAACATCTCTAACAACCCCTAGTGGTGTGATGGTGTCTCTATTAGCAAGTTTAATAGTAACATCTATGTCTTCTATTTCAGCGGGTGCTATGTCATTCATAATTTATTGATATAAGGTAAAAGGAATAGCACTCACGCTAGCACCTAAATCACATAAACCATGATAACAGTGATCTCCTATTTTAACTGAGACAACAGGCATGCCAACAACAGGTCTATGTTTATCTTCATCGGGTTTGACAATTCTAGCAGCTCCATCACAGAAGTAAATAACATGCCCATCTATATTTTCTACCAGGAGATCTTTAACCATAGCAATCTAGGTTCTACCTTGATTTGTTCAGCAGGTTTGGGTGCTTTAATATAGCTTTTATTGACCCCAGTTGAAACTTTAGCATGTCCCTTTATCTTAACAGGGAAATGTGGTTTTTCAATATAAGCAGTAGGAACAACTGGATCAAGATTATAGATAATACTTTCATCTTTAGCTATTACCGATTCTTTAATTTCTTCTTTAATAGGTGGGTGATATTTAAACCACTTCTCTTTAGGGAGATCAACATGAGTAGCAAATGATTCACAAAAGGAGGCTACTATCTCAGAGTCAAGTCCATATTTAGTACTAAACTTTTGAAAAGCATCGGTATTCATAAATATTTAACACAATCATACTTAAGCTTGATAACCAACTCTTTACCTTCCTCGAGTTCCCAATCTTCAGAGTTGCGTTTAATTCTTTGTAAAAGATCCCACCCGAATTCAATAGTCTTCTTCATAAAGAACCAGTACAAGAAGTATCAAGCATGGATTGATCATCATGAGAAAGTCGAGCATAAAAATTCCGAATGATAATTTCTCTTGAGAGCTCATGATTGGGGCATGAATATAACATTCACTTAAGCCTCCCCCATGCTAGATCGATACTTTCTCCTTCACGAGGCTAAAAATTATATATATAATTCCGATCATGATGAACTAGATGCATAGGATAATCTTTTTTTGGTGAAATTCCAATTTCAATCGATTCCAATCCCAAGATCCAATATCATCGCATAGCCTATACCATGCTAATGCTTTTCCCTTCAAAGATAAAGAGCAAACCTTATTATTAGCTTCATCTCCGGGTAAACCTGCAAGCTTAAATAATCCACAAATTTCATACACATATATCAAGTGCATTTCAGGATGTTCGGTTCCATCTCCTGCATAAGGATTAGCTAGCAGTTGTTCTATCATACCTGAAGGAATTTCATAACCAATATTTTCAGTAGGTGCAGTAGGTTGAGGTAACTAATTGTGGTTCCGGTCGAGGTGAAGATACCCCGAACAAACCCCTCAAAGGATTGTTCTCCATAGTAACAAGTGACAATAAATTTCAGCACATAGTAATAATTTTTCCTTATCGATTTCCACTTACCAAGAGCGCTTGATACATCCATTTTGCATCATGCTTTTATATCAATATTTATTGCATTATGGGCTGTTATTACACATTATGTCACAATACTTATGCCTATTCTCTCTTATTTTACAAGGTTTACATAAAGAGGGAGAATGCCGGCAGCTGGGATTCTCGGCTGGAAAAGGAGCAAATATTAGAGACCTATTCTGCACAGCTCCAAAAGTCCTGAAACTTCACGGAGTATGTTTTCCAAATATATAAAAAATACTCAGCGAAAGAAATTCACCAGGGGGCCACACCCTACCCACGAGGGTGGGGGGCATGCCCTACCCCCCTGGGCGCGCCCCCTACCTCGTGGGCCCCCTGGTGGCCCTCCGGTGGCCATCTTCTGCTATATGGAGTCTTTCGATGGAAAAAAATCATAAGCCATCTTCTCGGATGAAACTCCGCCGCCACGAGGTGGAACCTTGGCGGAACCAATCTAGGGCTCTGGCGGAGCTGTTCTACCAGGGAAACTTCCCTCCCGGAGGGGGAAATCATCGCCATCGTCATCACCAACGCTCCTCTCATCGGGAGAGGACAATCTCCATCAACATATTCATCAGCACCATCTCATCTCAAAACCCTAGTTCATATCTTGTATCCAATTCTTGTCTCCAAGTCCGGGATTGGTGCTAGTAGGTTGCTAGTAGTGTTAATTACTCCTTGTAGTTGATGCTAGTTGGTTTAATTGGTGGAAGATCATATGTTCAGATCCTATATGCATATTAATACCCCTCTGATTATGAACATGTTTATGCTTTGTGAGTAGTTACTTTTGTTCCTGAGGACATGGGAGAAGTCTTGCTATTAGTAGTCATGTGAATTTGGTATTCGTTTGATATTTTGATGAGATGTATGTTGTCTCTCCTCTAGTGGTGTTATGTGAACGTCGACTACATGACACTTCACCATTATTTGGGCCTAGAGGAAGGCATTGGGAAGTAATAAGTAGATGATGGGTTGCTAGAGTGACAGAAGCTTAAACCCTAGTTTATGCATAGCTTCATAAGGGGCTGATTTGGATCCATATCTTTCATGCTATGGTTAGGTTTACCTTAATACTTTTGTTGTAGTTGCGGATGCTTGCAATAGAGGTTAATCATAAATGGGATTCTTGTCTAAGTAAGGACAGGACCCAAGCACCGGTCCACCCACATACCAAATTATCAAAGTAACGAACGCGAATCATATGAACGTGATGAAAACTAGCTTGACGATATTCCCATGTGTCCTCGGGAGCGCTTTACATCTTATAAGAGTTTGTCCAGGCTTGTCCTTTGCTACAAAAAGGATTGGGCCACATTGCTGCACCTTATTTACTTTTGTTACTTGTTGCTCGTTACAAATTATCTTATCACAAAACTATCTGTTACCACTTATTTCAGTACTTGCAGAGATACCTTGCTGGAAACCGCTTATCATTTCCTTCTGCTCCTCGTTGGGTTCGACACTCTTACTTATCGAAAGGACTATTATAGATCCCCTATACTTGTGGGTCATCAAGTCTCTTTTCTGGCGCCGTTGCCGGGGAGTGAAGCTCCTTTGGTAGGTGGAATTTGGTAAGGAAAAATTTATATAGTGTGCTGAAATTTACTGTCACTTGTTACTATGGAAAGTAATCCTCTGAGGGGCTTGTTCGGGGTATCTTCACCTCGACCAGTAGATCAAAGAGTTGCTCCTCAACCTACTCAACCTACTGAACCTACTGAAAATGAAAACGAAAATGCTTGCTCTGAAGTTCCTTCGGGTATGATAGAAAAACTGCTAGCCAATCCTTTTTTAGGAGATGGAACAAAACATCCTGATGAACATCTAATATATGTGGATGAAGTTTGTGGATTATTTAAGCTTGCATGTGTATCCATAGATGTTGTTAAGAAGAAGGTCTTCCCCTTATCTTTTAGGGGAGATGCATCGACATGGTATAGGCTATGTGATGATATGAGGTCTTGGAATTACAAACGATTGAAATTGGACTTTCATCAGATGTTTATCCTATGCATCTTGTTCATCGTGATCGCAATTATATATATAATTTTTGGCATCGCGAAGGAGAAAGCATCGCTCAAGCTTGGGGGAGGCTTAAGTCAATGTTATATTCATGCCCCAATCATGAGCTCTCAAGAGAAATGATTATTCAAAATTTTTATGCTCGGCTTTCTGGTAACAATCGCACCATGCTTGATACTTCTTGTGCTGGCTCTTTCATGATGAAGACTATTGAATTCAAATGGGATTTAGTGGAAAGAATTAAACGCAACTCTGAAGATTGGGACCTCGACAATGGTAAGGAGTCAGGTATGACACCTAGTTTCGATTGTGTTAAATCTTTTATGGATACCGATATTTTTCGTAAATTTAGCACTAAATATGGACTTGACTCTGTGATAGTAGCTTCTTTCTGTGAATCTTTTGCTACTTATGTTGATCTCCCCAAGGAGAAGTGGTTTAAATATCATCCTCCCATAGAAGTAAAAGTAGCTGCACCTATTAAAGTTGAAGAAAAGACTATCACTTATAATGATCCTATTGTTCCTACTTCTTACGTTGAGAAACCACCTGTCGGTGTGAAAACCGGCGGATCTCGGGTAGGGGGTCCCGAACTGTGCGTCTAGGCCGGATGGTAACAGGAGGCAGGGGACACGATGTTTTACCCAGGTTTGGGCCCTCTTGATGGAGGTAAAACCCTACGTCCTGCTTGATTGATATTGATGATATGGGCAGTACAAGAGTAGATCTACCACGAGATTAGAGAGGCTAAACCCTAGAAGCTAGCCTATGGTATGATTGTATGTTATGGTTGTTGTCCTACGGACTAAAACCCTTCGGTTTATATAGACACCGGAGAGGGTTAGGGTTACACAAGTTCGGTTACAAAGGAGGAGATATCCATATCCGTATTGCCTAGCTTGCCTTCCACGCCAAGTAGAGTCCCACCCGGACACGAGACGAAGTCTTCAATCTTGTATCTTCATAATCTAACAGTCCGGCCCATGGAGATAGTCTGGCTGTCCGGAGACCCCCTAATCTAGGACTCCCTCAGTAGCCCCTGAACCAGGCTTCAATGACGATGAGTCCGGCGCGCAGTATTGTCTTCGGCATTGCAAGGCGGGTTCCTTCTCCGAATACATCACAGAAGAATTTGAATACGAGGATAGTGTCTGACCCTGCAAAATAAGTTCCACATTCCACCGTAGAGAGAATAATATTTTCGCAGATCTAATTTGCTGGCGTGTTTTGGCAGCACGATGTTACGTCATGGCCCGGCGATTATTCGAACCGTTTCCAGCCCCGCACATAACGCGAGGCAGTTTTTCGACACATCTTGTCAAAGTAGAGATCGTGTCCCCTTATTACGGGATTCTCATCAATACGGGCGTGGGTAACCCAACCGCGCCATCAATTGCGGCGCTTGGGGGATAAGCGAGTTTTACCAGGCAAGTGGGGACGCTTAGTTTCGTCCGCCCATATAAGGATTCACCTTTCTATCCACGCCTTCTTCCTCCTTTACTCATCCGTTTTCGCACACTCGAGCTCTAGCGCCCAAGTCCGCACTTCCCACCTTGACCTTCTCCAATCATGTCCAGAGCGGGAGGCAGGTGGATGGTCTCCTCCGTCATGGAGGGAGACATCAAGAAACTGAGGAGAGCCGGATACCTTCCCGACGACATCGCGCACCGGCTCCCAGATGAGGGGTAGCTCATCCCCACCCCCAGGCCCCATGAGAGGGTAGTATTCCTCACCCATTTCCTCCGTGGACTGGGATTCCCTCTCCATCCCTTCGTCCGGGGGCTCATGTTTTATTACGGCCTGGATTTCCATGATCTGGCCCCGAACTTCATCCTCAACATCTCAGCGTTTATCGTCCTGTGCGAGGCCTTCCTCCGCATCAAGCCCCACTTCGGCTTATGGCTGAAGACCTTCAATGTCAAGCCGAAGGTGGTGGGCGGCCGCCAGGCGGAGTGCGGAGGCGCCATGGTGGGTAAGATGACCAACGTAACATGGCTCGAGGGCTCCTTTGTGGAAAACATAAAGGGGTGGCAATCGGGGTGGTTTTATATCACCGAGCCGCGTGACCCTCCATGGGCAGCGGCCCCCGAGTTCCGATCTGGCATCCCCACGCGGCTCACCTCCTGGAAAGAGAAGGGCCTGTCCTGGGGTAGTTCGAAAGAGCTGACCGGACTCCAAACATGTATTCAAAACATGGTGGACAAGAATCTCAAGCTTGTCAACATAGTCCAAGTTATGCTCATTCGCCAGATACTCCCGTGCCAACAACGGGAGTTCAACTTGCGGGAGTTCAATCCGGCGCAGCACCAACTCTGAACAGGCTCTTCGACACGACTCATGAAGATGCCTGGAGGGTGCTGTTCAAAAGTGCCGAGGCCCCCCCCTATTACTGAGGATCGTGAATTCAGCACGAAGCGCCAAGCCAGTGCGGTAAGCTGCTTTACCTTTCACATGATACTTATTTTTTATATATATTGACTCTATGCGGGATCTAAACTCCCGTACCTTTGATAGGACTAGCAGAAGATGGCCGGCAGATCGACTGTCCGACTCCTTTGCCTGAAGGCCCCACAGATGCTCTTCTGGCGAAGATGTTGACTCTGGCCCCTTATACGGTGTCGGAGAAGACCAAGAAGGCCAAGGGAACCCGAAAGAGTTCCCGACGCCAGGCGTCGTCGGACTCATCGTCCGATGACTCTGCGGCGCACTCTTCCCCCGAAGACGAGGAAGAAGAAGATGCTCCCCCACCGACTAGAGGAGACAAGAAAAGGAAGGCCGCCCCAACCGGGGAGGCCGGAGGGTCCAAGAAGGGAAGGACTCTCCTTCCGGACAGTTCCACCGCCGCCGACGAAGGCGAAGACGAGTGGTTGCCCAGGGTCAAGCCCCTAGGGAGATCGTAAATATTCGGATACCAGAGTAACTCATAGGATTCCTTTGTCCCACTGCTTTCTCTAACGTCGAACGCAATTATGCAGGCCGCCACGAGCCAGCATCGATGTATCATCGGACGGCTCCTTGGGCTTGTCGGACATGGATAGCGATCCAGTCCTGACTGCTACCTCCCCTCATCCTGCCGACGACGCTGAGGTGTTATCTCAAGAGGCATCGGATCGAGGGGAGACAGCCCCGAAGGCGCCTCAAGGCGACCTTCCGGACTCTGGAAGCCGAGGGGACGGCCCCCCTGAGAGCTCCGAGTTCGGCCCTCAGCCGAACACCGCGCCGGAACATCCAGAGGTTCCGGGCTCAGGCAGGCGGCCTCCCTCTAAGAGGGGAAATATGCCTGTGCCGGTGACCTCTGTCCATCCAGAGGCGCCGGACAGTCTGCTGGAAGCGCTTCGCAACGCTTCCATCGACGAGGAGCACCGCACTATCATGAGTGCGGTGATCCAGAAGGTTTAGTCTGCCAAAAGCAGATTGACTGAAGCCTGTGCTAGCCTTCTAACAGGCTTCGAGGTAAGTGTTTTAAAATGTAGTAGAAATATTATCGCATAGACAGTAGCCCCTAATGCTCTGTTCGGTGTTCACAAAGAAAAGCCGAACGGAGGATCAAATAATATCGCAGGAGTCTAATATAAGTATGTCAATATGCGTATGCAGGCTTCGCTGCTGGCGTCCGCCGCACTGACTGCGGAGGTCGCCGTACTGAAGCAGGACCTCGAGGGGTCCAGGAAAGAGCTCGGCCTTGCCAAGAGGCAGCTCGAGGAGAACAGGGGTAAGTAATGCCCCGTCTATAGATATGTATATATAAAAAAGGACGCGATCGCAAAATGACAGGATCATTGTATGTTTGCTAGGGGCCATGACCGAGGTGGCAACCCTGAAGCAAGCGCTAACCGAGGCCGAAGATAAAGCGGCCAAGGAGCGCACCGAGCGAGAGAAGCACAAGGCTCGGGTGGGCGAGGTGCAGCAAGAGCTCCAGGATCTCGTGACGAAGCACGAGGCGTTGGAGCTTGACTCGAAGACGTGAGAGTCTGAGCTTGCCGCGGCCCTTGAGAGCGCAAAGAGTGCCAAGGCCGAGGCCCAGAAGGCCCTCCAAGAGATCGACGCGATGAAGAAGATAGCGGCGGGTAAGGCTTTCTATATGCAAAGCAAGCATGTAAAAGTAAATTACCGATTACTTACCCGGATCTGGAGCTCTTCAGGAGCATTCGCAAATTTGCCCCGCAGTGTGTCCGATGCCGCACAATTTTACCAGGCCGAGGACGGAAGCTCGACGGAGAAGCTGTTCTGGTCTCAGTATGCTGAGGCCGAACATCCGGTGCCAATGAGCGACCAGCTGAAGCAGATGGTCGAGCTAGATAAGGCGGCCGATCAGGCCATGAAGAGCTTTATAGTCCGGCTGTGGCCTGGCGACGCCCTTCCGAATAGCTTCTTCGGCCTGGTGAGGCGGCTTGTGGATGCCTGCCCGCGGCTGGAGGTCGTCAAGCGATCTGTCTGCATTGAAGGTGCACGTCGGGCTTTCGCTCATGTGAAATTGCAGTGGGTCAAGCTAGACGCCGTGAAGCTGATCAAGGAGGGGCCACCAGAGGGCAAGGAGCACCGCCACCCCGAGATGTACTACGAGGGTGTTCTACCGGGTGCCCGTCTCATCGCGGACGAGTGTTCAAAAGATGTAATATTTGAGTAAACTTGCTTGTTTTATCCTGTATTCATGAAAACTTGTTTCATATGTGCTATGCAACGCTTGTTTGAATTTAAAATATTACCTTCTATTTGGCTGTTTATCCAATCTGAGAGATGGCTAGTCCTTGGCTTCTGCCCCCATGCCACGAGTGCTGGGGTGTTCGGTATAAACCTGAGCACTCTTGTTCCCATATTCGGGTCCTTCGAGGGAGGTGCTCAGCACAACGAACAAGGCAACCGGACTAATAATGCTTTATCACTCTCACTTAGCCATAGAATTCTATAATTTTAAATTTCGGCGAAGCCCCTGGTATTCGAAAGGCCGAATTCGGGGCGCGATACACGCCTGTAAGCCGGACAGGGCCGGCCCCTCGCCCTAAGCGGCATAAGTCTTTAGGGTATCGAAAAACCTCGCTGAACAGCGACCAGTCTCTCGCCTTATCATGACAGTCAGTTTTAGCTTTCTCTACTGAGGTGCTAAGAACGGCAGAACCGGGGCACAATCGCAGTAGTTCTCCTAGCACTACCTTAGCCGATAGAGCGGAACGTAAGGTACCAAAACATAGGAGCCAGGCAAACCCAACATTTGACCAAAGACATGATTCGGAGCTGATGCATATAATGCTATAAGTTCGGGGTGCCGCACTTGTGAAAGTGTTCGGACTTTTCACACCGCATTGTGGGGTACGTAAGCCCCTGGTGTATTGGCCGTACCATAGTGTATGGTTGCAAGGCTTCATTAATGAACACACACACACACACACACACACACACACACATATATATATATATATATGTATAACAAGAATGCAATAATAGTCATAATGTCATGCATTATTTATTAAAAAATTGCGTTAAAGCAGAGCGATACAGATAGTGCGATAAGCAAAGAGTAGGACTATGTCCCTTCCAAGGGCAAGCTGAGGAATGATATTAAATTGAATATTTCACTCGTTTACTGTAATCAACCTGGGAATTCCGTGATATAACGTAGCTGTCTGCCTCCTTGGTTGCTGCATCATGTGTTCGGCAATAGTGCTACCGGACAGTTTTTCTAGAGATTAAGGTCCTGAAAGAAAAAGAAAAATAATCAAATGGGAAGCCCCTAGTGCGGTTTAGGCCGTGTCTTAGGGCGTGCCATAGTTGTGCCTCCCTCCCCACCTATGCCCATGGTATTTTTAATGCGTAATTATGTACACGCGGCACGAGTTTCGCTGCTGGGCTGGGATTGGGGTGGCCGCCGTATTGCTACACGAGCTCAGATCGCGCCAGGCGGTCTATTTGCCGATTGCCCCGAGCGCGCTTGAAGGTGTCTAGGCTGTGAAGCGCCGAACTGGTTGATTGCCTTGAGAGGCTGTTTTGCGTTTCTGCTGCGAGGGCTGCGGTGTGCTCCTCTGTTTGGGGAGAGCGCTCTGTGTTTCCATTGACTGTGATAACTCCGCGAGGTCCTGGCATCTTGAGCTTGAGGTATGCATAATGCGGTACCGCATTGAATTTAGCAAATGCGGTTCGCCCGAGCAGCGCGTGATAACCACTGCGAAACGGGACTATATCGAAGATTAACTCTTCACTTCGGAAGTTATCCGGGGATCCGAAGACCACTTCCAGTGTAATTGAGCCTGTGCAATGGGCCTCTACACCTGGAATGACGCCCTTAAAGGTCGTTTTTGTGGGTTTGATCCTTGAGGGGTCTATACCCATTTTGCACACTGTGTCCTGATAAAGCAGGTTCAGGCTGCTGCCGCTGTCCATAAGGACTCGAGTGAGGTGAAATCCGTCGATGATTGGGTCTAGGACCAGTGCGGCGAATCCGCCATGATGGATACTAGTGGGGTGGTCCCTGCGATCGAAGGTGATCGGATAGGAGGACCAAGGGTTGAACTTTGGGGCGACTGGCTCCAACGCATATACGTCCCTGAGCGCACGCTTCCGCTCCCTCTTGGGGATGTGGGTTGCGTATATCATGTTCACCGTCCGCACTTGCGGGGGAAACCTCTTCTGTCCTCCAGTGTGCGGCTGCCAGGGCTCCTCCTCGTCATTGCTATGCAGCCCATTGTCCTTGTTTTCGGCTATTAACTTGCCGGCCTGCTTGAACACCCAACAATCCCTGTTGGTGTGATTGGCTGGCTTGTCTGGGGTGCCGTGTATTTGACACGAGCGATCGAGTATACGGTCCAAGCTGGACGGACCCGGCGTACTTTGTTTGAATGGCTTTTTCCGCTGACCGTGTTTAGAGCCTTTGAATCCGGCATTGACTGCCGTATCCTCAGTATTTTCGCTGTTAATGCGGTGCTTATGCTTGTTGTGACGTGACCTGCTATTGCCGTCCTTGGTATCTAAGGTACCATGGTTCTTTGATATGTTATTACTGCGAGCCAGCCAGCTGTCTTCTCCCGCACAAAAGCAGGCCATGAGCGTCGTGAGAGCTCCCATTGATTTCGGATTTTCCTGACCAAGGTGCCGGGCTAGCCACTCGTCTCGGATGTTGTGCTTGAAAGCCGCTAAGGCCTCCGTATCCGGACAGTCGACGATTTGATTTTTCTTTGTAAGGAACCGAGTCCAGAATTGCCTGGCCGACTCTTCTGGCTGCTGAATTATGTGGCTCAAATCATCGGCGTCTGGTGGTCGCACATAAGTGCCCTGAAAGTTGTCGAGGAATGCGGCTTCCAGATCTTCCCAACGGCTAATGGAGTCCGCTGGCAAGCTGTTAAGCCAATGCCGCGCTGGTCCTTTGAGCTTTAGTGGGCGGTATTTGATGGCGTGTAAGTCATCGCCGCGGGCCATGTGGATGTGGAGGAGGAAGTCCTCAATCCATACTGCGGGATCTATTGTGTCGTCGTATGATTCAATATTTACAGGTTTGAAACCTTCTGGGAATTGATGTTCCATTACTTCATCTGTGAAGCATAAGGGGTGTGCGGCGCCTCTGTATTGGGCTATATCTCGACGCAGCTCGAATGGGTCTTGCCCACTGTGTTTGGCCCGGCCGGATTTACTTTTACTGTATCCAGCGTGACGTTTGTCGTCTCGCAGAGTGGTGCGCCCTCGTGATCCGTAGATCGATCTTGTATGCTTTGCCTTGTCCTCCAATATGTCTCACAGGTCTGGCGTATCTCCCCATGCCTTTTTATTTGAATGGCGTTGGGGTGGAGGCTGAGCTTTTGGCTGGAATGCCTCTCTATCGCGGCCATGAGGTGGCCGGTCAGCCGTATCATATGCTTCTTCCTCCAGTCGGGGTAGTAACCTGCGCCTTGGGTAACTCTTGGAGGGGCGCTCGAGTTTATATTCCTCGGCCGCGAGGACTTCAGTCCATTTGTCAGCTAGCAGATCTTGATCAGCTTGAAGCTGCTGCAGCTTTTTCTTCAGGCTATTTTCCGTGGCCATAAGCCGGTGCTTGAAGCGCTCTTGTTCGACGAGATCCTCTGGGACGGCGAATTCATCGTCGCCGAGGCTTGCCTCGTCTTCGGAGGGGGGATGTAATTGTGATCCTCCTCCTCTCCGTTTGCCGCTCTCTCAGGAGAGCTGGCTCCTTCATCCTCCTGCTCTAAGTCGTGCTGGAGGGGTTTGTTGTTTTCTTCAGCACTATCCGGAGTGTTATTATCTCCTGTGCTGGTATCACCACTTTTTCTTTGGCGGGACTTAGAGCGGCGCCGCTGACGTCGGCGTTTGGGTTGCTTCTTGGAGGGGTCATCCTCCGCTATCCCGTCGCCATTGCCTTCTTTGGGTGTATCCACCATGTATATGTCATATGACGAGGTGGCTTTCCAGTGCCCTATAGGTGCTGGTTCATGTTCGTCTCCGACATCGTCGTCCATACCATTGATGTCTTCGGAGTCGAAGTCGAGCATGTCGGTTAAATCATCGACAGTGGCTACGAAGTGGGTGGTGGGTGGGCGTCGAATTTCTTCGTCGTCCGCATCCCAATCCTGTTGGCCATAATCCGGACAGGGCTCTCCTGACAAAGAGAGAGACCTTCGTGAATTCAGAATGTCGCCGAAGGGTGAGTGCTGAAAGATATCCGCGGCGGTGAATTCCATGATCGGCGCCCGATCGGATTCGATTGGCAGGGGCGCGGATGGTTCGGAGTCCGGAAAAGAGTCCGACACCTTGGAGTCACGGGCTGCGCAGAGGTTTAGGCTGGTGTTTGGCTCGATCGCCGTTGAGACTGCAGCCCCTGAGGCAGTGTCTAACCACCCGTTCTCGACTGGCGCAGTTGGCTCCGAGCTAAGGGTCGGAGCTGATGTGGGTGCAGCCTCTGGGGTACTGTTCGGCGGTAGAGCTAGGTCATACCCATCGCGACAGTGCGCCGCGCCCCGCTATGGCTCGAATCCGTCGAAGATCAAGTCTCCGCGGATGTCGGCCATGTAGTTCAAACTTCCAAATCTGACCTGATGGTCAGGGGCGTAGCTTTCAATCTGCTCCAGATGGCCAAGCGAATTAGCCCGTAGTGCAAAGCCGCCGAATACGAAGATCTGTCCGGGGAGAAAAGTCTCACCCTGGACCGCATCGGCAAGGTTGTCAGAATTGCGATTCCGTTATATGATTCTACGACTTTACGATCCAAACTAACCCCTCCGATTCTACGATTTTACTTCATAGAATCTATGTTTCTACGATCCTGATAGTGAAGATTCTATGATTTACGGTCCTACCATCGGAGCTCCAATCCGATTCAAAATCACGATTCTGACAACCTTGCGCATCGCTATCGATGATAGCAGGAGTCATCAAGCCTAACGGCGACGACACAGGGGAACTCTCAATGAAAGCACCAATGTTGGTGTCAAAACCGGCGGATCTCGGGTTGGGGGTCCCGAACTGTGCGTCTAGGTCGGATGGTAACAAGAGGCAGGGGACACGATGTTTTACCCAGGTTCGGGCCCTCTTGATGGAGGTAAAACCCTACGTCCTGCTTGATTGATATTGATGATATGGGTAGTACAAGAGTAGATCTACCACGAGATCAGAGAGGCTAAACCCTAGAAGCTAGCCTATGGTATGATTGTATGTTATTGTTGTTGTCCTACGGACTAAAACCCTTCGGTTTATATAGACACCGGAGAGGGTTAGGGTTACACAAGGTCGGTTAAAAAGGAGGAGATATCCATATCCGTATTTCCTAGCTTGCCTTCCACGCCAAGTAGAGTCCCACCCGGACACGAGACGAAGTCTTCAATCTTGTATCTTCATAGTCTAACAGTCCGGCCCATGGAGATAGTCTGGCTGTCCGGAGACCCCCTAATCCAGGACTCCCTCACCACCTTTCCCTGTTAGGATAAAGGATCATGCTAAAGCTTCAACTATAGTTCGTAAAAGCAATATTAAAACATATACACCTCCTGAGCAAGCTAAAGTTGAACCTAATATTGCTATTGTTAAATATCTCTTGTCTGATAATATAGATGGGCATGTTATTTATTTCTGTAATGAAACTGCTAGAATTGCTAAACCACATGATAAAGATAAACCTAGACCTGTGGTAGGCATGCCTGTTATTTCTATTAAAATAGGAGATCATTGTTATCATGGCTTATGTGATATGGATGCTAGTGCTAGTGCAATACCTCATTCCTTATACAAAGAAATTATGCATGAGATTGCACCTGCTGAGATAGAAGATATTGATGTCACAATTAAACTTGCCAATAGAGATACTATTTCACCAATGGGAATTGTTAGAGATGTTGAAGTCTTGTGTGGGAAAACTAAATATCCTTCTGATTTTCTTGTTCTTGGTTCTCCACAAGATAGCTTTTGTCCCATTATATTTGGTAGACCCTTCTTGAACACTGTTAATGCTACCATAGATTGCAAAAGAGATGTTGTTACTGTCGGTTTAGATGATATGACTCATGAATTTAATTTCTCTAAATTCAGTAGACAACACCGTGAAGAAGAATTACCTAGTAAGGATGAAATTATTGGTCTTGCTTCTATTGCCGTACCTCCTAGTGATCCTTTAGAACAATATTTGCTAGACCATACGTTTATGAATGAAAGAAGGGAATAGGATGAAGTATTCTTTAAAAAAGAACCTATTCTGAAAAATAATTTACCTGTTGAAATCCTAGGGGATCCTCCTCCACCCAAGGGTGATCCCGTGTTTGAGCTTAAACCATTACCTCATACTCTTAAATATGCTTATCTTGATGAGAAAAAAATATATCCTGTTATTATTAGTGCTAACCTTTCAGAACATGAAGAAGAGAGATTATTGAAAACTCTGAAGAAGCACCGTGCTGCTATTGGGTATACTCTTGATGATCTTAAGGGCATTAGTCCCACTCTATGTCAACATAAAATTAATTTGGAAGAAGATGCTAAACCAGTTCGTGATCGTCAATGCTGACTGAATCCTAAAATGAAAGAAGTGGTAAGAAAGGAGATACTAAAGCTCCTTGAGGTAGGTATAATTTATCCCGTTGCTGATAGTCAGTGGGTAAGCCCTGTCCATTGTGTCCCTAAGAAGGGAGCTATTATTGTTGTTCCTAATGATAAAGATGAATTGATTCCTCAAAGAATTATTATAGGTTATAGGATGGTAATTGATTTCCGAAAATTAAATAAGGCTACTAAAAAGGATCATTACCCCTTACCTTTTATCGATCAAATGCTAGAAAGATTGTCCAAACATACACATTTTTGCTTTCTAGATGGTTATTTTGGTTTCTCTCAAATACCTGTGTCAGCTAAAGATCAATCAAAGACTACTTTTACATGCCCTTTTGGTACTTTTGCTTATAGACGTATGCCTTTTGGTTTATGTAATGCACCTGCTACCTTTCAAAGATGCACGATGGCTATATTGTCTGACTTCTGTGAAAAGATTTGTGAGGTTTTCATGGACGACTTTTCCATCTATGGATCTTCTTTTGATGATTGCCTGAGCAACCTTGATCGAGTTTTGCAGAGATGTGAAGAAACTAATCTTGTCTTGAATTGGGAAAAGTGCCACTTTATGGTTAATGAACGTATTGTCTTGGGGCATAAAGTTTCTGAAAGAGGTATTGAAGTTGATAAAGCCAAGGTTGATCCTATTGAAAAGATGCCATGTCCCAAGGACATCAAAGGTATAAGAAGTTTCCTTGGTCATGCTGGTTTTTATAGGAGGTTCATTAAGGACTTCTCAAAAATTTCTCGGCCTCTAACTAATTTATTACAAAAAGATATACCATTTGTCTTTGATGATGATTGTGTAGAAGCATTTGAAATACTTAAGAAAGCATTGATGTCTGCACCTATTGTTCAGCCACCTGATTGGAATTTACCCTTTGAAATTATGTGTGATGCTAGTGATTATGCTGTAGGTGCTGTTCTAGGACAAAGAGTTGATAAGAAACTAAATGTTATTCAATATGCTAGTAAAACTCTAGACAATGCTCAAAGAAATTATGCTACCGCTGAAAAAGAATTCTTAGCAGTTGTATTTGCTTGTGATAAGTTTAGAACTTATATTGTTGATTCTAAAGTAACTATTCACACTGATCATGCTGCTATTAAATATCTTATGGAAAAGAAATATGCTAAACCTAGACTTATTAGATGGGTTCTCCTGATACAAGAATTTGATTTGCATATTGTTGATAGAAAAGGAGCTGAGAATCCTGTTGCAGACAACCTGTCTAGGTTAGAAAATGTGCTTGATGACCCACTACCTATTTATGATAGCTTTCTTGATGAGCACTTAAATGTCATAAATGCTTCTCATACTGCTCCATGGCATACTGATTATGCTAATTACAATGTTGCTAAGTTTATACCACCTAGTTTCACATACCAGCAAAAGAAAAGGTTCTTCTATGATTTGAGGCATTACTTTTGGGATGACCCACATCTTTATAAAGAAGGAGTGGATGGTGTTATTAGACATTGTGTACCTGAGCATGAAAAGGAACAGATCCTACGCAAGTGTCACTCCGAAGCTTATGGAGGACACTGTCGGTGTCAAAACCGGCGGATGTCGGGTAGGGGGTCCCGAACTGTGCGTCTAGGCGGATGGTAACAGGAGGCAGGGGACATAATGTTTTACCCAGGTTTGGGCCCTCTTGATGGAGGTAAAACCCTACGTCCTGCTTGATTAATATTGATGATACAGGTAGTACAAGAGTAGATCTACCACGAGATCAAGGAGGCTAAACCCTAGAAGCTAGCCTATGGTATGATTGTTGTTCGTCCTATGGACTAAAACCCTCCGGTTTATATAGACACCGGAGAAGGCTAGGGTTACACAGAGTCGGTTACAATGGTAGGAGATCTACTTATCTGTATCGCCAAGCTTGCCTTCCACGCCAAGGAAAGTCCCTTCCGGACACGGGACGAAGTCTTCAATCTTGCATCTTCATAGTCCAGGAGTCCAGCCGAAGGTATAGTCCGGCTATCTGGACACCCCATAATCCAGGACTCCCTCAGTAGCCCCTGAACCAGGCTTCAATGACGACGAGTCCGGCGTGCAGATTGTCTTCGGCATTGCAAGGCGGGTTCCTCCTCCAAGTACTTCATAGAAGATTTTGAACACAAAGGTAGTGCCCGACTCTGCAAAATAAGTTTCCACATATTGCCATAGAGAGAATAATATTTACACAAATCTAATCTGCTGACGTATTCCGTAGCGTGACATCACACCACGACCAAGTCTTTATTCGAATCGTTTTACTGTTCTACCTCAGCGCGTTTAGCGAGGCGGTTTCCTTGGCACGTCTTGTCAAAGCAGAGATCGTGTCCCCTTATTCCGGGATTCTCATCAATACGGGTGTGGGTAACCCAACCGCGCCATTGATTACGGCGCTTGGGAGATAAGCGAGTTTTACCAGGCTGGTGGGGACGCATAGTCGCGTCCGCGCATATAAGGGGATAGGGATCCACCTTTTCATCCACGCCTTCTTCCTCCTTTGCCTATCCATTTCCGCGCACTCGAGCTCCAGCGCCCAAGTCCGCACAACCCACCTCAACCTTCTCCAGCCATGTCCGGAGCGGGAGGCAAGTGGATGGTCTCCTCCGTTACGGAGGGACACGTCAAAAAACTGAGGAAGGCCGGATACTTGTCTAACGACATTGCGCACCGGCTTCCCGAAGAGGGGCAGCTCATCCCCACCCCTAGGCCCCATGAGAGGGTGGTGTTCCTCCCCCATTTCCTCCGCGGACTGGGCTTCCCTTTCCACCCATTTGTCCGGGGCTCATGTTCTACTACGGCCTGGATTTCCACGATCTGGCCCCGAACTTTGTCCTCAACATCTCAGCGTTTATCGTCGTGTGCGAGGCTTTCTTCTGCATCCGCCCCCATTTCGGCCTATGGCTCAAGACTTTCAATGTCAAGCTGAAGGTGGTGCGCGGCACCCAGGCGGAGTGCGGAGGTGCCATGGTGGGCAAGATGCCCAACGTCCTATGGCTCGAGGGCTCCTTCGTGGAGTCCCTAAAGGGGTGGCAATCGGGGTGGTTTTACATCACTGAGCCGCGCGACCTTGAATGGGTCGCAGCCCCCGAGTTCCGATCCGGACCCCCTACGTGGCTCGCCTCCTGGAAAGAGACGGGCCTGTCGTGGGGTAAAAAGGAGAGCTAACCGGACTCCAAACATGCGTCCAAACCCTGGTGGACAAGAAGCTCAAACTTGTCAATGTAGTCCAGGTTATGCTCATCCGCCGGATCCTCCCGTGTCAACAACGGGCTTTCAACCTGTGGGAGTTCGACCCGGCGCGGCACCGAACTCTAAGCAGGCTCTTCGACACGACGCACGAAGATGCCTGGAAGGTGCTTTTCAAGGGTGCCGAGGCCCCCGCATCCGCTACCGAGGATCGCGAATTCAGCATGCAGCGTCACGCTCGTGCGGTAAGCTGTTTTTACCTTTTACAGGGTATTAGTCTTTCATAGTTTTACTCCATGCGGGATCTAAGCTACCTTACCTTTGACAGGATTGGCAGGAGACGTCCTGACAGATCAACTGTCCGGCTCCTTTGCCCAAAGGCCTAGCGGACGCTCGCTTGGCGAAGCTGCTGGTTCCGGCACCCTACATGGTGCCGGAGAAGAAGGCCAAGAAGAAGGCCATGGGGACTCGAAAGAGTGCCCGGCGCCAGGAGGTGTCGGATTCATCATCCGACGACTCCAAGGCGCACTCCTCCAATGAAGACGAGGAGGAGGAAGAAGAGACCTCTCCCCCTCCAGCGGGGGGAGGGAAGAAAAGGAAGGCCGCCCCAACTGGGGAGGCCGAAGGGTCCAAGAGGGGGAAGACCCCTCCTCCGGACTACTCCACCAACACCAACGACGGCGAAGAGGAGTGGCCGCACAGGGCCAAGCCCCTGGCGAGATCGTAAGTATCCGGATACCAGAGTGATTCATACTATTCCCCCATTGCACAGCTTTTCCTTACGTCGAACATGTCTATGCAGTCCGCCCAAGGCCGGGCTCGACAAGTCGTCGAGCGGCTCCCTGGATTCGTCGGATGTGAATTCGCTTCCGGTGGCTACCTCCCCCCACCCTACGGATGACGCCGAGGTGGTGTCCCAACAGGTTCCAAGCTAGGAGGAGGTGGTCCTGGAGGCGCCGCAAGGCGACCTCCCGGACTCCAGGCGTGAAGGGGATAGAACCCCCAAGGGCTCTAAGTCCGGCTTTGAGCCGGACACCGCGTCGGAACCTTCAACGGTTCCGGACTCCGGTAGGCAGCCTCCTTCCAAGAGGAGCAAGCCTACCGAGCCGGTGACCTCCGTCCAACCGGAGGCACCGGACAATTTGCTGGAGGTGCTTAACGGCGCCTCCATCGACGAGGAGCACCGCACTATTATGAGTGCGGTGATCCAGAAGGTTCAGTCTGCCAAGAGCGGACTGACTGAAGCCTATGCCAGCCTTCTAATAGGCTTTGAGGTAAGTAAGGAATATGTAAAAATAGTACCGCATAGACAGTAGCCCCTGATGCTCTGTTCGGCGTTCGGAAAGAAAAGCCGAATAGAGGATCTAATAACATTCGCAGGAGTCTAACAAAAGTAAGTCAATATGCGTATGCAGGCTTCGCTGCTAGCATCCGCCGCACTGACAGCGGAGGTGGGCACGCTGAAGCAGAACCTCGAGCGATCCGAGCAAGAGCTCGGCCTAGCCAAGCAGCAGCTCGAGGAGAAGGAAGGTAAGAAATACCTTATTGAAATATGTGAAAGGTGCAATTGAAAAAAGTGACAGGATTAACGCGGCTATTGTAGGGGCCACAATTGAGGTGGTGACCCTTAAGCAAGCGCTGTCCGAGGCCGAGAAGAGGGCGGCCACGGAGCGCACCGAGCGGGAGAAGCATGAGACGCAGGTTGGCGAGGTGCGGCAAGAGCTCCAGGCTCTCATGAAAAAACATGAGAGTTTGGAGCTTGACTCGAAGACGCGAGAATCTGAGCTCGCGGCGGCCATTGAAGATGCCAATTCTGCCAAGGCTGAAGCCCAGAAGGCCCTCCAGGAGGTTGAGGCAATAAAAAAGATAGCGGCGGGTAAGGCATTCTTTATGCAAAGCAAGCACGTAAAAGTGAATTACTTGTTACTTCCCAAATCCGGAGCTCTCCAGGAGCATTCGCAGACTTGCCCCGCAGCGTGTCGGATGCCGCCGCCTTCTACCGAGCCGAGGAGGGAAGCTCGACGGAGAAGGTGTTTTGGTCTCAGTATGCTGAGGCCGAACACCCGGTGCCCTTAAGCGACCAGCTGAAACAGCTGGTCGAGCTCCATAAGGTGGCCGAACAGGCCATGAAGGGCCTCATAGTCCGGTTGTGGCCTGGAGAGGCCATGCCTGGGAGCTACTTCGGGCTGGTGAGGCGGCTGGTGGAGGCCTGTCCAAGGCTCAAAGTCATCAAGCGCTCCGCATGCATCGAGGGTGCCCGTAGGGCGCTTGCCTGTGCGAAGGTGCACTGGGCAAGCTGGATGCTGAGAAGCTTGTGAAGGACGGGCCACCGCCGGGCAAGGAGCATCGCAAGCCCAAGATGTATTATGAGGGCGTTCTGAAGGGTGCCCGCCTTGTGGCGGATGAATGTTCCATGGATGTAATTTTTCAGTAAACTCGCTCGTTTTGTCCCGTGCGCTGAAAACTTGTTCATGTGCGCTAAGCAATGCTTTTTGAATTTAAAATATTACCTTCTGTGCGGCCGTTTATCAAATTTGAGAGATGGCGAGTCGTCGGCTTATGCCCCCATGGCACGAGTGCTGGGGTGTTCGGGATAAACATGAGCGCTCTTTTTCCCATTCTTGGGTCCTTCGAGGGAGGCGCTCAACACAACGAACAAGGCAATCGGACTATAATGCTTGAACACTCTCACTTAGCCACATAATTCTATAATTTTAAATTTCGGCGAAACCCCTAGTGTTCGGAAGACCGAGTTCGGGGCGCTATCCATGCCTAGGCCGGACAAAGCCGACTCCTCGCTCTAAGCGGCATAAGTCTTTAGGGACTCGAAAACCTCTCGAACAGCGACCAGCTCTCGCCTCATCATGACGGTCAGTTTTAGCTTTCTCTACTGAGGTGCTTAGCCCAGCTCAACTGGGGCACAATCACAGTAGTTCTCCTAGTGCTACCTTAGCCGATATAACGGAACGTAAGGTACCAAAACATAGGAGCCGGGCAAACCCAACTATTGACCCAAGACATGATTTGAGCTGATGCATATAATGATATAAGTTCGGGGTGCCGCACTTGTGAAAGTGTTCGTACTTCTCACACCGTATTGTGGGGTACTTAAGCC
Organism: Triticum urartu; assembly: GCF_003073215.2. Classification (NCBI taxonomy): domain Eukaryota; kingdom Viridiplantae; phylum Streptophyta; class Magnoliopsida; order Poales; family Poaceae; genus Triticum; species Triticum urartu. The sequence continues at coordinate 403,675,292 of NC_053026.1, forward strand.
CCTGGCGTATTGGCCGTACCAAAATGTACGGGTGCAACATGTCATTAATGAACATATATTCATAAAAAAGAGTAATGCAATAATAGACGGAAGCTATGCATTGTTTATTTAAAAAGGCTGCGATCAAAGCAGGACGATACAAATAGTGCGATAAGCAAAAGATGGAACTATCAAATATGTCCTTTCCAGGGGCGAGCTGCGGAATGTTATGCGAAACAGGTATACTGCTCGTTATAGAGACAACCTTAGAGTTCCATAGTGCGGGGTAGCTTTCTGCTCCCCTGGTTGTTGTATCATTTGTGCGGCAATTGTACTGCCGGACAGGCCTTCCGAAGAGTGGAGTCCTGAAAGTAAGAGAAAATGAAAAAGTCGGCAGCCCCTAGTGCGGTTTACACCGTGTTTCGGGCGTGCCGTGATTGTGCCCCTCCCCTTTTGCCCATGGTATTTCCAGAGTGTAGTTATGTACGCGCAACACTGGTTTCGCAAGTTTGCGAGGGCTGGGGTTGGGGCCGCATTGCTACGCTTGCTCGGAACATGCTTGGTGGTCTTGTTGTAGGTTACTCCAGGCACGCTTGACGGTGTCCAGACGTTTAATGGCCGGACTAGAGAATTGCCTTGAGAGGCTGCTTTGTACTTCCGCTGCGATAGCCTCCGTATGCTCCTCCGTTCGGAGAGAGCGTTCAGTGTTTCCATTGACCATGATGACTCCTCGAGGGCCTGGCATTTTGAGCTTGAGGTATGCGTAGTGCGACACCACATTGAACTTGGCAAATGTGGTTCGCCCGAGCAGTGCGTGATAGCCACTGCGGAACGGAACTATGTCGAAGATTAACTCCTCGCTTCGGAAATTATCTAGAGATCCAAAGACCACTTCAAGTGTAACTGAGCCTGTACAGTTGGCCTCTACACCTGGTATGACGCCTTTAAAGGTCGTTTTAGTGGGTTTAATCCTCGAGGGATCGATGCCCATTTTCTGCACTGTATCCTGGTAAAGCAGGTTCAGGCTGCTGCCGCCATCCATAAGGACTCTAGTGAGGTGAAATCCGTCAATAATTGGGTCTAGAACCAATGCGGTGAATCCTCCATGACGGGTGCTAGTGGGGTGGTCCCTTCGATCAAAAGTGATCGGGCAGGAAGACCATGGGTTGAACTTTGGGGCGACTGGCTCCATCGCGTATACGTCCCTTAGCGCACGCTTCCGCTCCCTCTTGGGGACGTGGGTTGCGTATATCATGTTTACCGTCCGCACTTGTGGGGGAAAACCTTTCTGTCCACTGTTGTTCGACGGCCAGGGCTCCTCCTCGTCATTGCTATGCAGCCCCTTGTCTCTGCTTTCGGCATTTAACTTACCTGCCTGCTTGAACACCCAACAATCCCTGTTGGTGTGATTGGCTGGTTTTTTGGGGGTGCCATGTATCTGGCATGAGCGGTCGAGTATTCGGTCCAAACTGGACGGGCCCGGAGTATTTCTTTTGAATGGCTTTTTCTGTTGACCGGGTTTAGAGCCTTTGAATCTGGCATTAACTGCCGTATCCTCAGCATTGTTGCCATTAATGCGGCGCTTTTGCTTGTTGCGACGCGACCTGCCACTGCTGTCCTTGGTATCCGAATTACCAGGGCTCTTGGTCATGTTATTGCTGCGAGCTAGCCAGCTGTCTTCTCCCGCGCAAAAGCGGGTCATAAGTGTCGTGAAGGCTGTCATAGATTTCGGCTTTTCCTGTCCTAGGTGCCGTGCAAGCCACTCGTCGCGGATGTTATGCTTGAAGGCTGCTAGGGCCTCTGCATCCGGAAAGTCAACGATTTGATTTTTCTTGGTTAGGAACCGTGTCCAGAATTGTCTGGCCGATTCTTCTGGCTGCTGACTTATGTGGCTAAGGTCATCTGCATCTGGTGGTCGCACATAAGTGCCTAGGAAATTGTCGAGGAATGCGGCTTCCAGGTCCTCCCAACAACCAATTGATTCTGCTGGCAAGCTGTTAAGCCAATGCCGAGCTGGTCCTTTAAGCTTGAGTGGGAGGTATTTGATGGCGTGTAGGTCATCACCGCGGCCATATGGATATGAAGGAGATAGTCCTCGATCCATACCGCAGGATGTGTTGTGCCATCATATGATTCTATGTTCATGAGTTTGAAACCATCAGGGATTTGATGATCCATTACTTCATCTGTGAAGCATAGTGGGTGTGCGGCGCCTCTTTATTGGGCTATATCACGACGCAGCTCAAACGAGCTTTGTCTACTGTGTTCGGCCTGGCCGGATTGACTGTATCCGGAGTGACGATTACCGTCTCGTGCCGTGGGGCGCCCACGCGATCCATAGATCGATCTTGTTTGCCTTGCCTTGTCCTCCAATATATCTCGCAGGTCTGGCGCATTTTCCCATGCCTTGGTATTTTTTGAGCGGCGCCGGGGTGCGGCTTGAGTGGAGGGCCAAGAGGCCTCTCTGTCGCGGCCACGGGGTGGCCGGTCGGCCGCATCATGCGCTGGTGATGTAGGTTGAGGTGCTTCCTCCTCTAATCGGGGTAGCAGCCTGCGCTTTGGGTAGCTCTTGGAGGGGCGTTCGAGTTCGTACTCTTCGGCCGCAAGGACCTCAGTCCATCTGTCGGCTAGCAAATCTTGATCAGCTCTAAGTTGTTGCTGTTTTTTCTTGAGGCTGCTCGCCGTGGCCATAAGCCTGCGTTTGAAACGCTCTTGTTCGACGGGATCCTCCGACATGATGAATTCGTCGTCGTCGAGGCTTGCCTCGTCTTCGGAGGGAGGCATATAATTATCATCCTCGACCTCTCTGTCTGCCGCTCTCTCATGAGGGCTGGCTTCTCCATCCTCCTGTGCTGAATCTTGCTGGAGGTGGTTGTCTTCGGCATTGTCCGGGGTGTTATTATCTCCTGTGCCGGAATCACCGTTTTTTCTTTGGCGGGATTTAGAGCGGCGCCGCTAACGCCAGCGCTTAGGCTGCTTCTTGGAGGGGTCATCCTCCGCTGTTCCACCGCCATTGCCTTCTTTTGGGGTGTCCACCATGTATATATCATACGATGAGGTGGCTTTCCAGTGCCCTATAGGCGCTGGTTCTTGATCGTCTCCTGCATCGGCGTCCATACCGTCGATGTCTTCGGAGTCGAAGTCGAGCATGTCGGTTAAATCATCGACAGTGGCTACAAAGTGGGTGGTGGGTGGGCTTTGAATTTCTTCATCATCCGCATCCCAACCTCGCTGACCATAGTCCGGCCAGGGCTCTCCTGATAAAGAGGGAGACTTTAGTGAATTCAGAATGTCACCGAAGGGCGAGTGTTGAAAGATGTCCGCGGCAGTGAACTCCATGATCGGCGCCCAATCGGGTTCGATCGGTAGGGGCGCGGAGGGCTCGGAGTCTGGAGAGGAGTCCGACTCCTTGGAGTCACGGGCTTCGCAGAGAATAGGGCTGGTGTTCGGCTCGATCGCCGTAGAGATTGCAGCCCCCGAGGCGGTGTCCAACCACCCATCCTCGATTGGCGCAGTTGGCTCCGAATTAATGGTTGGAGCTGATGCGGGTGCGGCCTCCAGGGCACTGTTCGGTAGCAGAGCTAGATCATGCCCATCGTGACAGTTCTGCGCGCTCGGCTGCAGCTCGAACCCGTCAAAGATTAAGTCTCCTCAGAGGTCGGTCGTGTAGTTCAAACTTCCAAATCTGACCTGATGGCCAGGGGCGTAGCTTTCGATATGCTCCAGATGGCCAAGCGAATTGGCCCGCAGTGCAAAGCCGCCAAATACGAAGATCTGTCCGGGGAGAAAAGTCTCACCCTGGATCGCATCATCGTTGATGATCAGAGAAGCCATCGGGCCTAAAAGTGACGACACAGAGGAACTCTCAATGAAAGCACCAATGTCGGTGTCAAAACCGGCGGATCTCGGGTAGGGGGTCCCGAACTGTGCGTCTAGGCGGATGGTAATAGGAGGCAGGGGAGACAATGTTTTACCCAGGTTCAGGCCCTCTTGATGGAGGTAAAACCCTACGTCCTGCTTGATTAATATTGATAATATGGGTAGTACAAGAGTAGATCTACCACGAGATCAAGGAGGCTAAACCCTAGAAGCTAGCCTATGGTATGATTGGTGTTCATCCTACGGACTAAAACCCTCCGGTTTATATAGACACCGGAGAGGGCTAGGGTTACACAGAGTCGGCTACAATGGTAGGAGATCTACATATCCGTATCGCCAAGCTTGCCTTCCACGCTAAGGAAAGTCCCTTTCGGACACAGGACGAAGTCTTCAATCTTGCATCTTCATAGTCCAGGAGTCCGGCCGAAGGTATAGTCCGGCTATCCGGACACCCCCTAATCCAGGACTCCCTCAGACACCATGGTGGAGATAGAACTGCACATAAGGTACTGCTATCTGGTTTTTATTGGCCTACTCTCTTCAAGGATGCCCGTAAGTTTGTATTATCTTGTGATGAATGTCAAAGAATTGGTAATATTAGTAGACGTCAAGAAATGCCTATGAATTATTCACTTGTTATTGAACCATTTAATGTTTGGGGCTTTGACTATATGGGACCTTTTCCTTCCTCTAATGGTTATACACATATTTTAGTTGCTGTTGATTACGTTACCAAGTGGGTAGAGGCTATTCCAACTAGTAGTGCTGATCATAACACTTCTATTAAAATGCTTAAAGAAGTTATTTTTCCAAGATTTGGAGTCCCTAGATATTTAATGACTGATGGTGGTTCACATTTTATTCATGATGCTTTCCGTAAAATGCTTGCTAAATATGATGTTAATCATAGAATTGCATCTCCTTATCACCCTCAGTCTAGTGGTCAAGTAGAATTGAGTAATAGAGAACTCAAATTAATTTTGCAAAAGACTGTTAATAGGTCTAGAAAGAATTGGTCCAAGAAACTTGATGATGCATTATGGGCCTATAGAACTGCATATAAAAATCCTATGGGCATGTCTCCGTATAAAATGGTCTATGGAAAAGCATGTCACTTACCTCTCGAATTAGAACACAAGGCTTATTGGGCTATTAAAGAACTTAATTATGATTTTAAACTTGCCGGTGAGAAGAGGTTATTTGATATTAGCTCACTTGATGAATGGAGAACCCAAGCCTACGAAAATGCCAAGTTGTTTAAAGAAAAATTTAAAACATGGCATGAATAAAGGATACAAAAGCATGAGTTCAATGTAGGTGATTATGTATTGCTATACAACTCTCGTTTAAGATTTTTTGCAGGAAAGCTTCTCTCTAAATGGGAAGGTCCTTACGTTATCGAGGAGGTCTGCCGTTCTGGTGCCATAAAAATCAACAACTTCGAAGGAACAAATCCGAAGGTGGTGAACGGTCAAAGAATCAAACATTATATCTCAGGTAATCCCATAAATGTTGAAACCAATGTTATCGAAACCGTAACCCCGGAGGAATACATAAGGGACACTTTCCGGAACGTTTCAGACTCTGAAAAGGAATAGGTATGTGGTACGGTAAGTAAACCGACTCCAAAACAGTTTTGAAGGCAATATTTCTCCGTTTTGGAATATTTAGAAAAATAGAAAAATAAGCAGCAGTTCGGGAAGGACACGAGGTGCTCTCTCCGGACTCCGTTTTTGTACACGACACGTATTTTTGCCGGTAAAAATTCATTATATAATCTCCCGGAGGTTTTGACTCCTGTATCACGCAATTATCTCCTGTTTGTGTTTTGAGCTGTCCTACTGTAGATTAGAGCAAGGTATCTTCGCAAGAGTCAGTCGGGGAGAGCCGGGTGTCTCACCCTGCACTGAGATCAATGGCAAACAACAATGTTGACCTCTTTGGGCCAGCAAGGGAGGAAGAGATGGAGGCCGAATTGAAGAGGATAGATGCCATGGAAGAGGATCAAGAAGTCACTTCCCGCCTCCAAGCTGGATTCACAATGGGAGAACTGCAGAGCTCAGCAATTCCAAACTTGGTTATCCCTTCCAATGTTAGATTTCTTTCTTATGAGAATATGAAAAAGAGTGTCACTGGTTCTCCCGCAGCTATGCATCACCCTTGGGTGCAGGGAGCTTTGGCTGTTACAGGAAAACTCCGAAAGGAAATAATGGACCTCAAGCAGCAAGTCAACAAGCTTGAGGAGGAGAATCGTATCTTGTGGGGCATCATCCCCAAGAACATCACATCACCATCCCCGAAAAGAGAGACATAATCACATGGGTATGGGCACTCCACTTGGCAACTGCCAAGCTTGGGGGAGGGCCCCGGTATCGTATCATCATCACCTTTATCCTTACCGTTTTCCCTAGTTCGATCCTTTCGATAATATCTTTATCTAGTAGAATAAAAGTTCTTAGTATGATCTAGTCGTGAGTTTTGCTTTATTATCCTTCTATGTAATCGAGTCCTGAGCTATATAATAAAGATTAGTATTGAGTCAAGGGCTTGATTATTTTGCCATGATCCTAAAGGAATAAAAGAAAAGAGAAAGAAATAAAAAGAAACAAAGAGATCATATGAGTCTTATGGAGAGTAATGAGCTCACATAGAAAGATCATGATGAATAAAAGTTGTTGAGGGTTGACAAACACAGTTTTGGTCATCATTGCAATTAATAGGAAGTAATAAAGAAAGAGAGGTCTTCACATATAAATATACTATCTTGGACATCTTTTATGATTGCGAGCACTCATTAAATATGACATGCTAAAGAGTTGACATTGGACAAGGAAGACAACATAATGGGTTATGTTTTCTTACATCTGAGATAAATTATATTGTCTTGGATCTTCCAACATGATGAGCTTGCCTTTCCCCCTCATGCTAGCCAAATTCATTGCACCAAGTAGAGATACTACTTGTGCTTCCAAATACCCTTAAACCAGTCTTGCCATAAGAGTCCACCATATCTACCTATGGATTGAGCAAGATCCATCAAGTCAGTTGTCATCGGTGCAAGCAATAAAAATTGCTCTATAAATATTTATGATTGATTGGTGTGGAGGAATTAAGCTTTATACGAGCGTGTGATATGGAAGTAATAAAAGCGACAGACTGCATAATAAAGGTCCAGATCACAAGTGGCAATATAAAGTGACGTTCTTTCGCATTAAGATTTTGTGCATCCAACCATAAAAGCGCATGACCACCTATGCTTCCCTCTGCGAAGGGCCTATCTTTTACTTTTATCTCCTACAATGCATAAGAGTCGTGGTGATCTTCACCCTTCCTTTTTACATTTTATCCTTTGGCAAGCACAATATGTTGGAAAGATCCTGGTATATATGGCTAATTGGATGTGAGTTTTCATGAACTATTACTGTTGACATTACCCTTGAGGTAAAATCTTGGGAGGCAAAACTATAAGCCCCTATCTTTCTCTGTGTCCGATTAAAACTCCATACCCATAAGTATTGCGTGAGTGTCAGCAATTGTGAAAGATTATATGATAGTTGAGTATGTGGACTTGCTGAAAGGCTCTTATACATTGACTCTTTCCTATGTTATGATAAATTGCAATTGCTTCAATGACTGAGATTGTAGTTTGTTAGTTTTCAATGAAGTTTACGATTCATACTTGATATTGTGATTGAATTATTACTCTAGCATTAGAGACTATATGACAAGAATTATATAAGTTGCTGTTCTAAGAATGATCATGATGCCCTCATGTCTGTATTTTATTTTTATCGACACCTCTATGTCTAAACATGTGGACATATTTTTTGATTCCGGCTTTTCGCTTGAGGACAAGTGAGGTCTAAGCTTGGGGGAGTTGATACGTCCATTTTGCATCATGCTTTTATATCAATATTTATTGCATTACGGGCTGTTATTACACATTATGTCACAATACTTATGCCTATTCTCTCTTATTTTACAAGGTTTACATAAAGAGGGAGAATGCCGGCAGCTAGGATTCTGGGCTGGAAAAGGAGCAAATATTAGAGACCTATTCTGCACAGCTCCAAAAGTCCTGAAACTTCACGGAAGATGTTTTCCAAATATATAAAAAATACACAGCGGAAGAAACTCACCAGGGGGCCACACCCTGCCCACAAGGGTGGGGGCGCGCCCTACCCCCTGGGTGCGCCCCCTACCTCGTGGGGCCCCTGGTGGCCCTCCGGTGGCCATCTTCTGCTATATGGAGTCTTTCGATGGAAAAAAAATCACAAGCCATCTTCTCGGACGAAACTCCACCGCCACGAGGCGGAACCTTGGCGGAACCAATCTAGGGCTCTGGCGGAGCTGTTCTGCCGGGGAAACTTCCCTCCCGGAGGGGGAAATCATCGCCATCGTCATCACCAACGCTCCTCTCATCGGGAGAGGACAATCTCCATCAACATCTTCATCAGCACCATCTCATCTCAAAACCCTAGTTCATCTCTTATATCCAATTCTTGTCTCCAAGTCCGGGATTGGTGCTAGTAGGTTGCTAGTAGTGTTAATTACTCCTTGTAGTTGATGCTAGTTGGTTTAATTGGTGGAAGATCATATGTTCAGATCCTATATGCATATTAATACCCCTCTGATTATGAACATGTTTAGGCTTTGTGAGTAGTTACTTTTGTTCCTGAGGACATGGGAGAAGTCTTGCTATTAGTAGTCATGTGAATTTGGTATTCGTTCGATATTTTGATGAGATGTATGTTGTCTCTCCTCTAGTGGTGTTACGTGAATGTCGACTACATGAAACTTCACCATTATTTGGGCCTAGAGGAAGGCATTAGGAAGTAATAAGTAGATGATGGGTTGCTAGAGTGACAGAAGCTTAAACCCTAGTTTATGCGTTGCTTCGTAAGGGGCTGATTTGGATCCATATCTTTCATGCTATGGTTAGGTTTACCTTAATACTTTTGTTGTAGTTGCGGATGCTTGCAATAGAGGTTAATCATAAGTGGGATGCTTGTCCAAGTAAGGACAGTACCCAAGCACCGGTCCACCCACATACCAAATTATCAAAGTAACGAACGCGAATCATATGAACGTGATGAAAACTAGCTTGACGATATTCCCATGTGTCCTCGGGAGTGCTTTACATCTTATAAGAGTTTGTCCAGGCTTGTCCTTTGCTACAAAAAGGATTGGGCCACATTGCTTCACCTTATTTACTTTTTTTACTTGTTGCTCGTTACAACTTATCTTATCACAAAACTATCTGTTACCACTTATTTCAGTACTTGCAGAGAATACCTTGCTGGAAACCGCTTATCATTTCCTTCTGCTCCTCGCTGGGTTCGACACTCTTACTTATCAAAAGGACTACGATAGATCCCCTATACTTGTGGGTCATCAAGTCTCTTTTCTGTCTCCGTTGCCAGGGAGTGAAGCGCCTTTGGTAGGTGGAATTTGGTAAGGAAAAATTTATATAGTGTGCTGAAATTTACTATCACTTGTTACTATGGAAAGTAATCCTCTGAGGGGCTTGTTCGGGGTATCTTCACCCCGACCAGTAGAGCAAAGAGTTGCTCCTCAACCTACTCAACCTACTGAAAATGAAAATGCTTGCTTTGAAGTTCCTTCGGGTATGATAGAAAAACTGCTAGCTAATCCTTTTTTAGGAGATGGAACAAAACATCCTGATGAACATCTGATATATGTGGATGAAGTTTGTGGATTATTTAAGCTTGCAGGTGTATCCAGAGATGTTGTTAAGAAGAAGGTCTTCCCCTTATCTTTGAGGGGAGATGCATCGACATGGTATAGGCTATGTGATGATATGAGGTCTTGGAATTACAAACGATTGAAATTGGAATTTCATCAGAAGTTTTATCCTGTGCATCTTGTTCATTGTGATCGCAATTATATATATAATTTTTGGCCTCGCGAAGGAGAAAGCATCGCTCAAGCTTGGGGGAGGCTTAAGTCAATGTTATATTCATGCCCCAATCACGAGCTCTCAAGAGAAATGATTATTCACAAATTTTATGGGTAACAATCGCACCATGCTTGATACTTCTTGTGCTGGCTCTTTCATAATGAAGACTATTGAATTCAAATGGGATTTATTGGAAATAATTAAATGCAACTCTGAAGATTGGGACCTCGACAATGGTAAGGAGTCAGGTATGACACCTAGTTTTGATTGTGTTAAATCTTTTATGGATACCGATATTTTTTGTAAATTTAGCATGAAATATGGACTTGACTCTGTGATAGTAGCTTCTTTCTGTGAATCTTTTGCTACTTATGTTGATCTCCCCAAGGAGAAGTGGTTTAAATATCATCCTCCCATAGAAGTAAAAGTAGCTGCACCTATTAAAGTTGAAGAAAAGACTATCACTTATAATGATCCTATTGTTCCTACTTCTTATGTTGAGAAACCACTTTTCCCTGTTAGGATAAAGGATCATGATAAAGCTTCAACCGTAGTTCGTAAAAGCAATATTAAAACATATACACCTCCTAAGCAAGTTAAAGTTGAACCTAATATTTCTATTGTTAAAGATCTCTTGTCTGATAATATAGATGGGCATGTTATTTATTTCTGTAATGAAACTGCTAGAATTGCTAAACCCCGTGATAAAGATAAACCTAGACCTGTGGTAGGCATGCCTGTTTTTTCTGTTAAAATAGGAGATCATTGTTATCATGGCTTATGTGATATCGATGCTAGTGCTAGTGCAATACCTCATTCCTTATACAAAGAAATTATGCATGAGATTGCACCTGCTGAGATAGAAGATATTGATGTCACAATTAAACCTGCCAATAGAGATACTATTTCACCAATGGGAGTTGTTGGAGATGTTGAAGTCTTGTGTGGGAAAACTAAATATCCTGCTGATTTTCTTGTTCTTGGTTCCCCACAAGATAGCTTTTGTCCCATTATATTTGGTAGACCCTTCTTGAACACTGTTAATGCTACCATAGATTGCAAAAGAGATGTTGTTACTGTCGGTTTAGATGATATGACTCATGAATTTAATTTCTCTAAATTTAGTAGACAACACCGTGAAGAAGAATTACCTAGTAAGGATGAAATTATTGGTCTTGCTTCTATTGCCGTACCTCCTAGTGATCCTTTAGAACAATATTTGCTAGACCATACGTTTATGAATGAAAGAAGGGAATTAGATGAAGTATTCTTTAAACAAGAACCTATTCTGAAAAATAATTTACCTGTTAAAATCCTAGGGGATCCTCCTCCACCCAAGGGTGATCCCGTGTTTGAGCTTAAACCATTACCTGATACTCTTAAATATGCTTATCTTGATGAGAAAAAGATATATCCTCTTATTATTAGTGCTAACCTTTCAGAACATGAAGAAGAGAGATTATTGAAAACTCTGAAGAAGCACCGTGCTGCTATTGGGTATACTCTTGATGATCTTAAGGGTATTAGTCCCACTCTATGTCAACATAAAATTAATTTGGAAGAAGATGCTAAACCAGTTCATGATCATCAATGCCGACTGAATCCTAAAATGAAAGAAATGGTAAGAAAGGAGACACTAAAGCTCCTTGAGGCAGGTATAATTTATCCCGTTGCTGATAGTCAGTGGGTAAGCCCTGTCCATTGTGTCCCTAAGAAGGGAGGTATTACTGTTGTTCCTAATGATAAAGATGAATTGATTCCTCAAAGAATTATTACATGTTATAGGATGGTAATTGATTTCCACAAATTAAATAAGGCTACTAAAAAGGATCATTACCCCTTACCTTTTATCGATCAAATGCTAGAAAGATTGTCCAAACATACACATTTTTGCTTTCTAGATGGTTATTTTGGTTTCTCTCAAATACCCGTGTCAGCTAAAGATCAATCAAAGACTACTTTTACATGCCCTTTTGGTACTTTTGCTTATAGACGTATGCCTTTTGGTTTATGTAATGCACCTGCTACCTTTCAAAGATGCATGATGGCTATATTGTCTGACTTTTTTGAAAAGATTTGTGAGGTTTTCATGGACGACTTTTCCGTCTATGGATCTTCTTTTGATGATTGCCTGAGCAACCTTGATCGAGTTTTACAGAGATATGAAGAAATGAATCTTGTCTTGAATTGGGAAAAGTGCCACTTTATGGTTAATGAAGGTATTGTCTTGGGGCATAAAGTTTCTGAAAGAGGTATTGAAGTTGATAAAGCCAAGGTTGATGCTATTGAAAAGATGCCATGTCCCAAGGACATCAAAGGTATAAGAAGTTTCCTTGGTCATGCCAGTTTTTATAGGAGGTTCATTAAGGACTTCTCAAAAATTTCTCGGCCTCTGACTAATTTATTACAAAAAGTTATACCATTTGTCTTTGATGATAATTGTGTAGAAGCATTTTAAATACATAAGAAAGCATTGATTTCTGCACCTATTGTTCAGCCACCTGATTGGAATTTACCCTTTGAAATTATGTGTGATGCTAGTGATTATGATGTAGGTGCTGTTCTAGGACAAAGAGTTGATAAGAAACTAAATGTTATTCAATATGCTAGTAAAACTCTAGACAATGCTCAAAGAAATTATGCTACTACTGAAAAAGAATTCTTAGCAGTTGTATTTGCTTGTGATAAGTTTAGACCTTATATTGTTGATTCTAAAGTAACTATTCACACTGATCATGCTGCTATTAAATATCTTATGGAAAAGAAAGATGCTAAACCTAGACTTATTAGATGGGTTCTCCTGCTACAAGAATTTGATTTGCATATTGTTGATAGAAAAGGAGCTGAGAATCCCGTTGCATTCAACTTGTCTAGGTTAGAAAATGTGCTTGATGACCCACTACCTATTGATGATAGCTTTATTGATGAGCACTTAAATGTCATAAATGCTTCTCATACTGCTCCATGGTATGCTGATTATGCTAATTACATTGTTGCTAAGTTTATACCACCGAGTTTCACATACCAGCAAAAGAAAAGGTTCTTCTATGATTTGAGGCATTACTTTTGGGATGACCCACATATTTATAAAGAGGGAGTGGATGGTGTTATTAGACATTGTGTACCTGAGCATGAACAGGAACAGATCCTATGCAAGTGTCACTCCGAAGCTTATGGAGGACACCATGGTGGAGATAGAACTGCACATAAGGTACTACTATCTGGTTTTTATTGGCCTACTCTCTTCAAGGATGCCCGTAAGTTTGTCTTATCTTGTGATGAATGTCAAAGAATTGGAAATATTAGTAGACGTCAAGAAATGCCTATGAATTATTCACTTGTTATTGAACCATTTGATGTTTGGGGCTTTGACTATATGGGACCTGAGGGAGTCCTGGATTAGGGGGTGTCCGGATGGCCGGACTATACCTTCAGCCGGACTCCTGGACGATGAAGATACAAGATTGAAGACTTCGTCCCGTGTCCGGAAGGCACTTTCCATGGCTTGGAAGGCAAGCTTGGCGATACAGATATGTAGATCTCCTACCATTGTAACCGACTTTGTGTAACCCTAACCCTCTCCGGTGTCTATATAAACCAGAGGGTTTTAGTCCGTAGGACAATATAGAGAACAACAATCATACCAAAGGCTAGCTTCTAGGGTTTAGCCTCTCTGATCTCGTGGTAGATCTACTCTTGTACTACCCATATCATCAATATTAATCAAGCAGGACGTAGGGTTTTACCTCCATCAAGAGGGCCCGAACCTGGGTAAAACTTCGTGTCCCCTGCCTCCTGTTACCATCCGGCCTAGACGCACAGTTCGGGACCCCCTACCCGAGATCCGCCAGTTTTGACACCGATATTGGTGCTTTCATTGAGAGTTCCTCTGTGTCGTCGCTGTCAGGCTTGATGGCTCCTACGATCATCAATGGCGATGAGTCCAGGGTGAGACCTTCCTCCCCGGACAGATCTTCATCTTCGGCGGCTTCGCACTGCGGGCTAATTCACTTGGCCATCTGGAGCAGATCGAAAGCTACGCCCCTGGCCGTCAGGTCAGATTTGGAAGTTTAAACTACACGACTGACATCCGCGGGGACTTGATCTTCGACGGATTCAAGCCACTGCCGAGTGCGCCGCACTGTCACGATGAGCCTGATCTAGCTCTGCCGCCGGACAGTGCCCTGGAGGCCGCACCCGCATCGGCTTCGACCCTTAATTCGGAGCCAACTGCACCGATCAAGGATGGGCGGTTGGACGCCGCCTCGGGGGCTACGGTCCCAACGGCGATCGAGCCGAACACCAGCCCCGCACCCCGCAAGACTCGTGACTCCAAGGAGCTGGACTCCTCTCCGGACTCTGAACCCTCCGCGCCCCTGTCGATCGAATCCGATTGGGCGTCGATCATGGAGTTTACTGCCGCGGACATCTTTCAGCACTCGCCTTTCGTTGATATTCTGAAGACACTGAAGTCTCTCTCTTTATCAGGAGAGCCCTGGCCGGACTACGGTCAGCAAGGTTGGGGTACGGACGATGAAGAAATTCAAAGCCCACCCACCACCCACTTTGTAGCCACTGTCGACGATTTAACCGACATGCTCGACTTCGACTCCGAAGACATCGATGGTATGGACGCCGATGAAGGAGATGATGAAGAACCAGTGCCTATTGGGCCCTGGAAAGCCACCTCGTCATATGACATATACATGGTGGACACCCCAAAAGAAGGAGATGGCGATGGAACAGCGGAGGATGACCGCTCCAAGAAACAGCCTAAGCGCCGGCGTCAGCGGTGCCGCTCAAAATCCCGCCAAAACAAATACGATGACTCCAGCACGGGAGATAATAATACTCCGGAGAGTGCCGAAGAAAACCCCCTCCAGCAAGATTCAGCACAGGAGGATGGAGAAGCCGGCCCTCATGAGAGAGCGGCAGACAGAGAGGTCGAGGACGACAATTATATGCCTCCCTCCGAAGACGAGGCAAGCCTCGACGACGACGAATTCATCATGCCAGAGGATCCCGTCGAGCAAGAGCGTTTTCAACGCAGGCTTATGGCCATGGCAAGAAGCCTCAAGAAAAAACAACAACAACTTAAAGCTGATCAAGATTTGCTAGTCGACAGATGGACTGAAGTCCTTGCGGCCGAAGAGCATAAACTCGAACGCCCCTCCAAGAGCTACCCAAAGCGCAGGTTGCTACCCCGATTAGAGGAGGAAGCACTTACACCTATATCACCTGCACTCGATACGGCCGATCGGCCACCTCGTGGCCACGACAGAGAGGCCTCTCGGCCCTCCACTCAAGCCGCACCCCGTACGAAGGCACGGGAAAATGCGCCGGACCTGCGAGATATGTTGGAGGACAAGGCAAGGCAAACAAGATCGATCTACGGATCGTGTGGGCGCCCCACGACTCGAGACGGTAACCGTCACGCCGGACACAAATCCGGTAGGGTCGAACACAGTAGACAAAGCTCATTGGAGCTACGTCGTGATATAGCCCAGTACAGAGGCGCCGCACACCCACTATGCTTCACAGACGAAGTAATGGATCATCAAATCCCCGAGGGTTTCAAACCCGTAAACATCGAATCATATGATAGCACAATAGATCCTGCGGTATGGATCGAGGATTATCTCCTTCATATCCACATGGCCCGCGGCGATGATTTCCACGCCATCAAATACCTCCCACTCAAGCTTAAAGGACCAGCTCGGCATTGGCTTAACAACTTGCCAACAGGATCAATCAGTTGTTGGGAGGACCTGGAAGCCGCATTCCTCGACAATTTCCAGGGCACTTATGTGCGACCACCAGACGCCGATGACCTAAGCCACGTAACTCAGGAGCCAGATGAATCGGCGAGGCAATTCTGGACACGGTTCTTAACAAAGAAAAATCAAATAGTCGACTGTCCGGACGCAGAGGCCCTAGCAGCCTTCAAGCATAATATCCGTGACGAGTGGCTTGCCCGGCACCTTGGACAGGAAAAGCTGAAATCTATGGCAGCACTCACGACACTCATGACCCGCTTTTGCACGGGAGAAGACAGCTGGCTCGCTCGTAGTAACAATATGACCAAGAACCCTGATAATTCGGATACCAGGGACAATAGTGGCAGTTCGCGTCGCAACAAGCAGAAGCGCCGCATTAACGGCGACAATGCTGACGATACGGCAGTTAATGCCGGATTCAGAGGCTATAAATCCGGTCAGCGGAAAAAGCTATTCAAAAGAAATCCTAGGGGCCCGTCCAGTTTGGACCGAATACTCGACCGCTTGTGCCAGATACATGGCACCCCCGAAAAGCCGGCCAATCACACCAACAGGGATTGTTGGGTGTTCAAGCAGGCAGGCAAGTTATATGCCGAAAATACAGACAAGGGGCTGCATAGCGATGACGACGAAGAGCCCCGGCCGCCGAACAACAGTGGACAGAAGGGTTTTCCCCCATAAGTGCGGACGGTGAACATGATATACGCAACCCACATCCCCAAGAGGGAGCGGAAGCGCGCGTTAAGGGACCTATATGTGATAGAGCCAGTCGCCCCAAAGTTCAACCCATGGTCCTCCTGCCCGATCACCTTTGATCGAAGGGACCATCCCACTAGCACCCGTCACGGCGGATTCGCCACATTGGTTCTAGACCCAATTATTGACGGATTTCATCTCACTAGAGTCCTTATGGATGGCGGCAGTAGCCTGAACCTGCTTTACCAGGATACACTACGGAAAATGGGCATAGATCCCTCGAGGATTAAGCCCACCAAAACGACCTTTAAAGGCGTAATACCAGGTGTAGAGGCCAACTGTACAGGCTCAGTCACACTTGAAGTGGTCTTTGGATCTCTAGATAATTTCCGAAGCGAGGAGTTAATCTTCGACATAGTCCCATTCCGAAGTGGCTATCACGCACTGCTCGGACGAACCGCATTCGCCAAGTTCAATGCGGTACCGCACTACGCATACCTTAAGCTCAAGATGCCAGGCCCTCGAGGAGTAATTACGGTCAATGGAAACACCGAACGCTCCCTCCGAAAGGAGGAGCACACGACGGCCCTTGCAGCGGAAGTACAAAGTAGCCTCTCCAGGCAGTTCTCCAGTCCGGCCATTAAACGTCCGGACACCGTCAAGCGCGCCCAGAGTAACCTACAACAAGACCGCCTGGCACGTTCTGAGTAGGCGTAGCAATGCGGCCCCAACCCCAGCCCTCGCAAAAATGCGACACTAGTACTTCGCATACATAACTACGCTCTAGAAATACCATGGGTACAGGGGGAGGGGCACCATCACGGCACGCCCGAAACACGTCTTAAACCGGACCAGGGGCTGCCGATTTTTTAATTTTCTCTTACTTTCAGGACTCCACTCTTCAGAAGGCCTGTTCGATAGTTCAATTGCCGCACAAACGATGCAAGAACCAGGGAAGCAGACAAGCCATGCCGCATTACGGAACTCCCAGGTGGTCTCTATCACGAGCAGTATACCTATTTCGCATACCATTCCGCAGCCTGCCCCTGGAATGGACATATTAAAATAGTCCAACCTTTTTCTTATCGCATTATTTGTATCATTCTGCTTTGATCGCAGCCCTTTTTTTAATAAACAATGCATAGCTTTTGTCTATTTTTGCATTACTTTTTTTTCACAAATATATGTTCCTTAACGACATGTTGCACCTGTACACTTTGGTACGGCGAAATACGCCAGGCGCTTTAGTACCCCTTAATATGGTGTGAGAAGTCCGAACACTTTAACAAGTGCGGCACCCCGAACTTATAGCATTATATGCATCGGCTCCGAATCATGTCTTGGGTCAATAGTTGGGTTTGCCCGGCTCCTATGTTTTGCTGCCTTACGTTCCGCTATATCGGCTAAGGTAGCACTAGGAGAACTACTGCGATTATGCCCCAGTTGAGCTGGGTCGAGCACCTCAGTAGAGAAAGCTAAAACTGACTGTCATGATGAAGCGAGAGCTGGTCGCTGTTCGAGAGGTTTTTCGAGTCCCTAAAGACTTATGCCGCTTAGAGCGAGGAGCCGGCTCTGTCCGGCCAAGGCGTGGATAGCGCCCCGAACTCGGTCTTCCGAATGCTAGGGGCTTTGCCGAAATTTAAAATTATAGAATTCTATGGCTAAGTGAGAGTGTTCAAGCATTATAGTCCGATTGCCTTGTTCGTTGTGTTGAGTGCCTCCCTCGAAGGACCCAAACATGGGAAAAAGAGCGCTCAGGTTTATCCCCGAACACCCCAGCACTAGCGGCACGGGGGCAAAAGCCGACGACTCGCCATCTCTTAGAATTGATAAACAGCCGCACAGAAGGTAATATTTTAAATTCCAACAGCATTGCTTAGCGCATATGAACAAGTGTTCAGCACACAGGACAAAACGAGCGAGTTTTACTCAAAAATTACATCCCTGGAACATTCATCCGCCATAAGGCAGGCACCCTTCAGAACATCCTTATAATAATTCTCGGGCTTGCGATGCTTTTTCCCCGGCGGTGGCCCGTCCTTCACAAGCTTCTCAGCATCCAGCTTGCCCCAGTACACCTTAGCACGGGCAAGGGCCCTACGGGCACCTTCAATGCAAACGGAGCGCTTGATAACTTCGAGCCTTGGACAGGCCCCCACCAGCCACCGCACCAGCCCGAAATAGCTCCCTCTCCAAGCCATAGCTGAACTATGAGGCCCTTCATGGCCTGTTCGGCCGCCTTGTGGAGCTCGACCAGTTGCTTCAGCTGGTCGCTCAGGGGCACGGGGTGTCCGGCCTCAGCATACTGAGACCAGAACACCTTCTCTGTCGAGCTGCCCTCCTCGGCTCGATAGAAGGCGGCAGCATCAGACACGCTACAGGGAAGATCCGCGAAGGCTCCTGGAGAACTCCGGATTCGGGTAAGTAACAAGTAACTCATGTTTACATGTTTACTTTGCATAAAGAATGCCTTACCTGCCGCTATCTTTTTCATCGCATCCAACTCCTGGAGGGTCTTCTGAGATTCGGCCTTGGCAGACTTGGCATCTTTAATAGCCACCGCAAGCTCGGACGCTCGCGTCTTTGAGTCAAGCTCCAAACTCTCATGTTTTTTCACGAGAGCCTGGAGCTCTTGCCGCACCTTGCCAACCTCGGCCTCATACTTCTCCCGCTCGATGCGCTCTGTGGCTGCCCTCTTCTCGGCCTCCACCAGCGCTTGCTTAAGGGTCGCCACCTCAGACGTGGCCCCTACAATAGCCACGATACTCCTGTCATTTTTTGCAATTGCACTTTTTTATATATATATACACTTAAACAAGGTATTTCTTACCTTCATTGTCCTCAAGCTGCTTCTTGGCATGCCCGAGCTCTTGCTCGGACCGCTTGAGGTTCTGCTTTAGCGTGTCCACTTCCACAGTCAGTGCGGCGGACGCCAGTAGAGAAGCCTGCATACGCATATTGACTTCTTTTTGTTACAGTCCTGCGAATTTTATTTGATCCTCTATTCGGCTTTTCTTCCCGAACGCCAAACAGAGCATCAGGGGCTACTGTCTATGCGGTAATATTATTTACACATTCTTTACTTACCTCAAAGCCTGTTAAAGGGCTAGTACAAGCTTCAGTCAGCCGCTCTTGGCGGACTGAACCTTCTGGACCACCGCACTCATAATGGTGCGGTGCCCCTCGTAGATGGAGGCGCCTTGGAGCGCCTCCAACAGATTGTCCGGCGCCTCCGGTTGGACGGGGGTCTTCGGCACAGTGGGCTTGCTCCTCTTGGAAGGAGGTCGCCCGCCGGACTCTGGAACCTTTGAAGGTTCCGGAGCAGTGTCCGGCCTAGGGCCGGACTTGGAGCCGTGGGGGGTTTTATCCCCTCTACTCCTGGAGTCCGGGAGGTTGCCTTGCGGCGCCTCCAGGACCACCTCCTCCCGGCTTGGAACCTGTTGGGACAACACTTCGGTGTCGTCCGTAGGGCAGGGGGAGGAAGCTGTCGGAAGCGAATTCACATCCGACGAGTCCAGTGAACCGCTCGACGACGCGTAGAGCCGGTCTTTGGGTGGGCTGCATAAACATATTCGACATAAGGGAAAGCTGTGCAATAAAGGAATACTATGAATTACTCTGGTATTCGGATACTTACGATTTAGCCAGGGGCCTGGCCCTGAGTGGCCACTCCTCTCCGCCGTTGTCGGCATCGGCGGAGTAGTCCGGAGGAAGGGTTTTCCCCTTCTTGGACCCTTCGGCCTCCCCAGTTGGGGCGGCCTTCCTTTTCTTCCCTTCCCCCGCTGGAGGGGGAGGGGTCTCTTCTTCCTCCTCCTCGTCTTCATGGGAGGAGTGCGTCTTGGAGTCATCGGATGAGGGATCCGACACCTCCAAGCGTCGGGCACTCTTTCGAGTCCCCGTGGCCTTCTTCTTGGCCTTCTTCTCTGGCACCACATGGGGTGCCGGAACCAGCAGCTTCGCCAAGCGGGCATCGGCTGGGTCTTCGGGCAAAGGAGCCGGACAGTCGATCTGTCCGGACTTCGCCTGGCAAACCTGTCAAAGGTAAGGGAGCTTAGATCCCGCATAGAGTTAAGCTATGAAAAAATAATGTCCTGTAAAAGGTACAAACAACTTACCGCGCTAGCGTTCCGCTGCGCGCTGAATCCGCGATCCTCGGTAGCGGATGCGGGAGCCTCGGCGCCCTTGAAAAGCACCTTCCAGGAATCTTCGTACGTCGTGTCGAAGAGCCTGCTCAGAGTTCGGTGATGCGCCGGGTTGAACTCCCACAGATTAAAGGCCCATTGTTGACACGGGAGGATCAGGCAGATGAGCATAACCTGGACTACATTGACAAGCTTGAGCTGCTTGTCCACCAGGGTTTGGATGCATGTTTGCAGTCCAGTCACCTCTCCTTTGCTGCCCCACGACAGGCCCGTCTCTTTCCAGGATGTGAGCCGCGTTGGGGGTCCGGACCGGAACACGGGGGCTGCGACCCACTCAGGGTCGCGCGGCCCGGTGATGTAAAACCACCCCGATTGCCACCCCTTCAGGGTCTCCACATAGGAGCCCTCGAGCCATAAGACATTGGGCATCTTGCCCACCATGGCGCCTCCGCACTCTGCCTGGTTGCCGCGCACCACCTTCGGCTTGACGTTGAAAGTATTGAGCCATAGGCCGAAATGGGGGCGGATACAGAGGAAAGCCTCGCACACGACGATAAACGCCGAGATGTTGAGGACGAAGTTCGGGGCCAGATCATGGAAATCCAGGCCGTAGTAGAACATGAGTCCCCGGACGAATGGGTGGATAGGAAAGCCCAGTCCGTGGAGGAAGTGGGGAATGAACACTACCCTCTCATGGGGCCTTGGGGTGGGAAGGAGCTGCCCCTCTTCGGGAAGCCAGTGCGCGATGTCATTAGACAAGTATCCAGCCTTCCTCAGTTTTTTGATGTGCCCCTCCGTGACGGAGGGGGCCATCCACTTGCCTCCCGTTCCGGACATGGCTGGAGAAGGTTGAGGTGGGTTGTGCGGACTTGGGCGCTGGAGCTCGAGTGCGCGGAAATGGATAGGCAAAGGAGGAAGAAGGCGTGGATGAAAAGGTGGATCCCTATCCCCTTATATGCGCGGACGCGACTATGCGTCCCCACCAGCCTGGTAAAACTCGCTTATCTCCCAAGCGCCGTAATCAATGGCGCGGTTGGGTTACCCACACCCGTATTGATGAGAATCCCGGAATAAGGGGACACGATCTCTGCTTTGACAAGACGTGCCAAGGAAACCGCCTCGCTAAACGCGCTGAGGTAGAACAGTAAAACGATTCGAATAAAGACTTGGTCGTGGTGTGATGTCACGCTACGGAATACGTCAGCAGATTAGATTTGTGTAAATATTATTCTCTCTATGGCAATATGTGGAAACTTATTTTGCAGAGTCGGGCACTACCTTTGTGTTCAAAATCTTCTATGAAGTACTTGGAGGAGGAACCCGCCTTGCAATGCCGAAGACAATCTGCACGCCGGACTCGTCGTCATTGAAGCCTGGTTCAGGGGCTACTGAGGGAGTCCTGGATTATGGGGTGTCCAGATAGCCGGACTATACCTTCGGCTGGACTCCTGGACTATGAAGATGCAAGATTGAAGACTTCGTCCCGTGTCCGGAAGGGACTTTCCTTGGCGTGGAAGGCAAGCTTGGCGATACAGATAAGTAGATCTCCTACCATTGTAACCGACTCTGTGTAACCCTAGCCTTCTCCGGTGTCTATATAAACCGGAGGGTTTTAGTCCATAGGACGAACAACAATCATACCATAGGCTAGCTTCTAGGGTTTAGCCTCCTTGATCTCGTGGTAGATCTACTCTTGTACTACCTGTATCATCAATATTAATCAAGCAGGACGTAGGGTTTTACCTCCATCAAGAGGGCCCAAACCTGGGTAAAACATTATGTCCCCTGCCTCCTGTTACCATCCGCCTAGACGCACAGTTCGGGACCCCCTACCCGACATCCGCCGGTTTTGACACCGACAGTGTCCTCCATAAGCTTCGGAGTGACACTTGCGTAGGATCTGTTCCTTTTCATGCTCAGGTACACAATGTCTAATAACACCATCCACTCCTTCTTTATAAAGATGTGGGTCATCCCAAAAGTAATGCCTCAAATCATAGAAGAACCTTTTCTTTTGCTGGTATGTGAAACTAGGTGGTATAAACTTAGCAACATTGTAATTAGCATAATCAGTATGCCATGGAGCAGTATGAGAAGCATTTATGACATTTAAGTGCTCATCAAGAAAGCTATCATAAATAGGTAGTGGGTCATCAAGCACATTTTCTAACCTAGACAGGTTGTCTGCAACAGGATTCTCAGCTCCTTTTCTATCAACAATATGCAAATCAAATTCTTGTATCAGGAGAACCCATCTAATAAGTCTAGGTTTAGCATATTTCTTTTCCATAAGATATTTAATAGCAGCATGATCAGTGTGAATAGTTACTTTAGAATCAACAATATAAGTTCTAAACTTATCACAAGCAAATACAACTGCTAAGAATTCTTTTTCAGCGGTAGCATAATTTCTTTGAGCATTGTCTAGAGTTTTACTAGCATATTGAATAACATTTAGTTTCTTATCAACTCTTTGTCCTAGAACAGCACCTACAGCATAATCACTAGCATCACACATAATTTCAAAGGGTAAATTCCAATCAGGTGGCTGAACAATAGGTGCAGACATCAATGCTTTCTTAAGTATTTCAAATGCTTCTACACAATCATCATCAAAGACAAATGGTATATCTTTTTGTAATAAATTAGTTAGAGGCCGAGAAATTTTTGAGAAGTCCTTAATGAACCTCCTATAAAAACCAGCATGACCAAGGAAACTTCTTATACCTTTGATGTCCTTGGGACATGGCATCTTTTCAATAGGATCAACCTTGGCTTTATCAACTTCAATACCTCTTTCAGAAACTTTATGCCCCAAGACAATACGTTCATTAACCATAAAGTGGCACTTTTCCCAATTCAAGACAAGATTAGTTTCTTCACATCTCTGCAAAACTCGATCAAGGTTGCTCAGGCAATCATCAAAAGAAGATCCATAGATGGAAAAGTCGTCCATGAAAACCTCACAAATCTTTTCACAGAAGTCAGACAATATAGCCATCGTGCATCTTTGAAAGGTAGCAGGTGCATTACATAAACCAAAAGGCATACGTCTATAAGCAAAAGTACCAAAAGGGCATGTAAAAGTAGTCTTTGATTGATCTTTAGCTGACACAGGTATTTGAGAGAAACCAAAATAACCATCTAGAAAGCAAAAATGTGTATGTTTGGACAATCTTTCTAGCATTTGATCGATAAAAGGTAAGGGGTAATGATCCTTTTTAGTAGCCTTATTTAATTTTCGGAAATCAATTACCATCCTATAACCTATAATAATTCTTTGAGGAATCAATTCATCTTTATCATTAGGAACAACAATAATAGCTCCCTTCTTAGGGACACAATGGACAGGGCTTACCCACTGACTATCAGCAACGGGATAAATTATACCTACCTCAAGGAGCTTTAGTATCTCCTTTCTTACCACTTCTTTCATTTTAGGATTCAGTCAGCATTGACGATCACGAACTGGTTTAGCATCTTCTTCCAAATTAATTTTATGTTGACATAGAGTGGGACTAATGCCCTTAAGATCATCAAGAGTATACCCAATAGCAGCACGGTGCTTCTTCAGAGTTTTCAATAATCTCTCTTCTTCATGTTCTGAAAGGTTAGCACTAATAATAACAGGATATATTTTTTTCTCATCAAGATAAGCATATTTAAGAGTATGAGGTAATGGTTTAAGCTCAAACACGGGATCACCCTTGGGTGGAGGAGGATCCCCTAGGATTTCAACAGGTAAATTATTTTTCAGAATAGGTTCTTTTTTAAAGAATACTTCATCCTATTCCCTTCTTTCATTCATAAACGTATGGTCTAGCAAATATTGTTCTAAAGGATCACTAGGAGGTACGGCAATAGAAGCAAGACCAATAATTTCATCCTTACTAGGTAATTCTTCTTCACGGTGTTGTCTACTGAATTTAGAGAAATTAAATTCATGAGTCATATCATCTAAACCGACAGTAACAACATCTCTTTTGCAATCTATGGTAGCATTAACAGTGTTCAAGAAGGGTCTACCAAATATAATGGGACAAAAGCTATCTTGTGGAGAACCAAGAACAAGAAAATCAGAAGGATATTTAGTTTTCCCACACAAGACTTCAACATCTCTAACAATTCCCATTGGTGAAATAGTATCTCTATTGGCAAGTTTAATTGTGACATCAATATCTTCTATCTCAGCAGGTGCAATCTCATGCATAATTTCTTTGTATAAGGAATGAGGTATTGCACTAGCACTAGCATCCATATCACATAAGCCATGATAACAATGATCTCCTATTTTAATAGAAATAACAGGCATGCCTACCACAGGTCTAGGTTTATCTTTATCATGTGGTTTAGCAATTCTAGCAGTTTCATTACAGAAATAAATAACATGCCCATCTATATTATCAGACAAGAGATATTTAACAATAGCAATATTAGGTTCAACTTTAGCTTGCTCAGGAGGTGTATATGTTTTAATATTGCTTTTACGAACTATAGTTGAAGCTTTAGCATGATCCTTTATCCTAACAGGGAAAGGTGGTGAGGGAGTCCTGGATTAGGGGGTCTCCGGACAGCCAGACTATCTCCATGGGCCGGACTGTTAGACTATGAAGATACAAGATTGAAGACTTCGTCTCGTGTCCGGGTGGGACTCTACTTGGCGTGGAAGGCAAGCTAGGAAATACGGATATGGATATCTCCTCCTTTTTAACCGACCTTGTGTAACCCTAACCCTCTCCGGTGTCTATATAAACCGAAGGGTTTTAGTCCGTAGGACAACAACAATAACATACAATCATACCATAGGCTAGCTTCTAGGGTTTAGCCTCTCTGATCTCGTGGTAGATCTACTCTTGTACTACCCATATCATCAATATCAATCAAGCAGGACGTAGGGTTTTACCTCCATCAAGAGGGCCCGAACCTGGGTAAAACATCGTGTCCCCTGCCTCTTGTTACCATCCGACCTAGACGCACAGTTCGGGACCCCCAACCCGAGATCCGCCGGTTTTGACACCAACATTGGTGCTTTCATTGAGAGTTCCCCTGTGTCGTCGCCGTTAGGCTTGATGACTCCTGCTATCATCGATAGCGATGCGCAAGGTTGTCAGAATCGTGATTTTGAATCGGATTGGAGCTCCGATGGTAGGACCGTAAATCATAGAATCTTCACTATCAGGATCGTAGAAACATAGATTCTATGAAGTAAAATCGTAGAATCGGAGGGGTTAGTTTGGATCGTAAAGTCGTAGAATCATATAACGGAATCGCAATTCTGACAACCTTGCCGATGCGGTCCAGGGTGAGACTTTTCTCCCCGGACAGATCTTCGTATTCGGCGGCTTTGCACTACGGGCTAATTCGCTTGGCCATCTGGAGCAGATTGAAAGCTACGCCCCTGACCATCAGGTCAGATTTGGAAGTTTGAACTACATGGCCGACATCCGCGGAGACTTGATCTTCGACGGATTCGAGCCATAGCGGGGCGCGGCGCACTGTCGCGATGGGTATGACCTAGCTCTACCGCCGAACAGTACCCCAGAGGCTGCACCCACATCAGCTCCGACCCTTAGCTCGGAGCCAACTGCGCCAGTCGAGAACGGGTGGTTAGACACTGCCTCAGGGGCTGCAGTCTCAACGGCGATCGAGCCAAACACCAGCCTAAACCTCTGCGCAGCCCGTGACTCCAAGGTGTCGGACTCTTTTCCGGACTCCGAACCATCCGCGCCCCTGCCAATCGAATCCGATCGGGCGCCGATCATGGAATTCACCGCCGCGGATATCTTTCAGCACTCACCCTTCGGCGACATTCTGAATTCACGAAGGTCTCTCTCTTTGTCAGGAGAGCCCTGTCCGGATTATGGCCAACAGGATTGGGATGCGGACGACGAAGAAATTCGACGCCCACCCACCACCCACTTCGTAGCCACTGTCGATGATTTAACCGACATGCTCGACTTCGACTCCGAAGACATCAATGGTATGGACGACGATGTCGGAGACGAACATGAACCAGCACCTATAGGGCACTGGAAAGCCACCTCGTCATATGACATATACATGGTGGATACACCCAAAGAAGGCAATGGCGACGGGATAGCGGAGGATGACCCCTCCAAGAAGCAACCCAAACGCCGACGTCAGCGGCGCCGCTCTAAGTCCCGCCAAAGAAAAAGTGGTGATACCAGCACAGGAGATAATAACACTCCGGATAGTGCTGAAGAAAACAACAAACCCCTCCAGCACGACTTAGAGCAGGAGGATGAAGGAGCCAGCTCTCCTGAGAGAGCGGCAAACGGAGAGGAGGAGGATCACAATTACATCCCCCCTCCGAAGACGAGGCAAGCCTCGGCGACGATGAATTCGCCGTCCCAGAGGATCTCGTCGAACAAGAGCGCTTCAAGCACCGGCTTATGGCCACGGAAAATAGCCTGAAGAAAAAGCTGCAGCAGCTTCAAGCTGATCAAGATCTGCTAGCTGACAAATGGACTGAAGTCCTCGCGGCCGAGGAATATAAACTCGAGCGCCCCTCCAAGAGTTACCCAAGGCGCAGGTTACTACCCCGACTGGAGGAAGAAGCATATGATACGGCTGACCGGCCACCTCATGGCCGCGATAGAGAGGCATTCCAGCCAAAAGCTCAGCCTCCACCCCAACGCCATTCAAATAAAAAGGCATGGGGAGATACGCCAGACCTGTGAGACATATTGGAGGACAAGGCAAAGCATACAAGATCGATCTACGGATCACGAGGGCGCACCACTCTGCGAGACGACAAACGTCACGCTGGATACAGTAAAAGTAAATCCGGCCGGGCCAAACACAGTGGGCAAGACCCATTCGAGCTGCGTCGAGATATAGCCCAATACAGAGGCGCCGCACACCCCTTATGCTTCACAGATGAAGTAATGGAACATCAATTCCCAGAAGGTTTCAAACCTGTAAATATTGAATCATACGACGACACAATAGATCCCGCAGTATGGATTGAGGACTTCCTCCTCCACATCCACATGGCCCGCGGCGATGACTTACACGCCATCAAATACCGCCCACTAAAGCTCAAAGGACCAGCGCGGCATTGGCTTAACAGCTTGCCAGCGGACTCCATTAGCCGTTGGGAAGATCTGGAAGCCGCATTCCTCGACAACTTTCAGGGCACTTATGTGCGACCACCAGACGCCGATGATTTGAGCCACATAATTCAGCAGCCAGAAGAGTCGGCCAGGCAATTCTGGACTCGGTTCCTTACAAAGAAAAATCAAATCGTCGACTGTCCGGATACGGAGGCCTTAGCGGCTTTCAAGCACAACATCCGAGACGAGTGGCTAGCCCGGCACCTTGGTCAGGAAAATCCGAAATCAATGGGAGCTCTCACGACGCTCATGGCCTGCTTTTGTGCGGGAGAAGACAGCTGGCTGGCTCGCAGTAATAACATATCAAAGAACCATGGTACCTTAGATACCAAGGACGGCAATAGCAGGTCACGTCACAACAAGCATAAGCACCGCATTAACAGCGAAAATACTGAGGATACGGCAGTCAATGCCGGATTCAAAGGCTCTAAACACGGTCAGCGGAAAAAGCCATTCAAACAAAGTACGCCGGGTCCGTCCAGCTTGGACCGTATACTCGATCGCTCGTGTCAAATACACGGCACCCCAGACAAGCCAGCCAATCACACCAACAGGGATTGTTGGGTGTTCAAGCAGGCCGGCAAGTTAATAGCCGAAAACAAGGACAATGGGCTGCATAGCAATGACGAGGAGGAGCCCTGGCAGCCGCACACTGGAGGACAGAAGAGGTTTCCCCCGCAAGTGCGGACGGTGAACATGATATACGCAACCCACATCCCCAAGAGGGAGCGGAAGCGTGCGCTCAGGGACGTATATGCGTTGGAGCCAGTCGCCCCAAAGTTCAACCCTTGGTCCTCCTATCCGATCACCTTCGATCGCAGGGACCACCCCACTAGTATCCATCATGGCGGATTCGCCGCACTGGTCCTAGACCCAATCATCGACGGATTTCACCTCACTCGAGTCCTTATGGACAGCGGCAGCAGCCTGAACCTGCTTTATCAGGACACAGTGTGCAAAATGGGTATAGACCCCTCAAGGATCAAACCCACAAAAACGACCTTTAAGGGCGTCATTCCAGGTGTAGAGGCCCATTGCACAGGCTCAATTACACTGGAAGTGGTCTTCGGATCCCCGGATAACTTCCGAAGTGAAGAGTTAATCTTCGATATAGTCCCGTTTCGCAGTGGTTATCACGCGCTGCTCGGGCGAACCGCATTTGCTAAATTCAATGCGGTACCGCATTATGCATACCTCAAGCTCAAGATGCCAGGACCTCGCGGAGTTATCACAGTCAATGGAAACACAGAGCGCTCTCCCCAAACAGAGGAGCACACCGCAGCCCTCGCAGCAGAAACGCAAAACAGCCTCTCAAGGCAATCAACCAGTTCGGCGCTTCACAGCCTAGACACCTTCAAGCGCGCTCGGGGCAATCGGCAAATAGACCGCCTGGCGCGATCTGAGCTCGTGTAGCAATACGGCGGCCACCCCAATCCCAGCCCAGCAGCGAAACTCGTGCCGCGTGTACATAATTACGCATTAAAAATACCATGGGCATAGGTGGGGAGGGAGGCACAACTATGGCACGCCCTAAGACACGGCCTAAACCGCACTAGGGGCTTCCCATTTGATTATTTTTCTTTTTCTTTCAGGACCTTAATCTCTAGAAAAACTGTCCGGTAGCACTATTGCCGAACACATGATGCAGCAACCAAGGAGGCAGACAGCTACGTTATATCACGGAATTCCCAGGTTGATTACAGTAAACGAGTGAAATATTCAATTTAATATCATTCCTCAGCTTGCCCTTGGAAGGGACATAGTCCTACTCTTTGCTTATCGCACTATCTGTATCGCTCTGCTTTAACGCAATTTTTTAATAAATAATGCATGACATTATGACTATTATTGCATTCTTGTTATACATATATATATATATATATGTGTGTGTGTGTGTGTGTGTGTGTGTGTGTGTTCATTAATGAAGCCTTGCAACCATACACTATGGTACGGCCAATACACCAGGGGCTTACGTACCCCACAATGCGGTGTGAAAAGTCCGAACACTTTCACAAGTGCGGCACCCCGAACTTATAGCATTATATGCATCAGCTCCGAATCATGTCTTTGGTCAAATGTTGGGTTTGCCTGGCTCCTATGTTTTGGTACCTTACGTTCCGCTCTATCGGCTAAGGTAGTGCTAGGAGAACTACTGCGATTGTGCCCCGGTTCTGCCGTTCTTAGCACCTCAGTAGAGAAAGCTAAAACTGACTGTCATGATAAGGCGAGAGACTGGTCGCTGTTCAGCGAGGTTTTTCGATACCCTAAAGACTTATGCCGCTTAGGGCGAGGGGCCGGCCCTGTCCGGCTTACAGGCGTGTATCGCGCCCCGAATTCGGCCTTTCGAATACCAGGGGCTTCGCCGAAATTTAAAATTATAGAATTCTATGGCTAAGTGAGAGTGATAAAGCATTATTAGTCCGGTTGCCTTGTTCGTTGTGCTGAGCACCTCCCTCGAAGGACCCGAATATGGGAACAAGAGTGCTCAGGTTTATACCGAACACCCCAGCACTCGTGGCATGGGGGCAGAAGCCAAGGACTAGCCATCTCTCAGATTGGATAAACAGCCAAATAGAAGGTAATATTTTAAATTCAAACAAGCGTTGCATAGCACATATGAAACAAGTTTTCATGAATACAGGATAAAACAAGCAAGTTTACTCAAATATTACATCTTTTGAACACTCGTCCGCGATGAGACGGGCACCCGGTAGAACACCCTCGTAGTACATCTCGGGGTGGCGGTGCTCCTTGCCCTCTGGTGGCCCCTCCTTGATCAGCTTCACGGCGTCTAGCTTGACCCACTGCAATTTCACATGAGCGAAAGCCCGACGTGCACCTTCAATGCAGACAGATCGCTTGACGACCTCCAGCCGCGGGCAGGCATCCACAAGCCGCCTCACCAGGCCGAAGAAGCTATTCGGAAGGGCGTCGCCAGGCCACAGCCGGACTATAAAGCTCTTCATGGCCTGATCGGCCGCCTTATCTAGCTCGACCATCTGCTTCAGCTGGTCGCTCATTGGCACCGGATGTTCGGCCTCAGCATACTGAGACCAGAACAGCTTCTCCGTCGAGCTTCCGTCCTCGGCCTGGTAAAATTGTGCGGCATCGGACACACTGCGGGGCAAATTTGCGAATGCTCCTGAAGAGCTCCAGATCCGGGTAAGTAATCGGTAATTTACTTTTACATGCTTGCTTTGCATATAGAAAGCCTTACCCGCCGCTATCTTCTTCATCGCGTCGATCTCTTGGAGGGCCTTCTGGGCCTCGGCCTTGGCACTCTTTGCGCTCTCAAGGGCCGCGGCAAGCTCAGACTCTCACGTCTTCGAGTCAAGCTCCAACGCCTCGTGCTTCGTCACGAGATCCTGGAGCTCTTGCTGCACCTCGCCCACCCGAGCCTTGTGCTTCTCTCGCTCGGTGCGCTCCTTGGCCGCTTTATCTTCGGCCTCGGTTAGCGCTTGCTTCAGGGTTGCCACCTCGGTCATGGCCCCTAGCAAACATACAATGATCCTGTCATTTTGCGATCGCGTCCTTTTTTATATATACATATCTATAGACGGGGCATTACTTACCCCTGTTCTCCTCGAGCTGCCTCTTGGCAAGGCCGAGCTCTTTCCTGGACCCCTCGAGGTCCTGCTTCAGTACGGCGACCTCCGCAGTCAGTGCGGCGGACGCCAGCAGCGAAGCCTGCATACGCATATTGACATACTTATATTAGACTCCTGCGATATTATTTGATCCTCCGTTCGGCTTTTCTTTGTGAACACCGAACAGAGCATTAGGGGCTACTGTCTATGCGATAATATTTCTACTACATTTTAAAACACTTACCTCGAAGCCTGTTAGAAGGCTAGCACAGGCTTCAGTCAATCTGCTTTTGGCAGACTAAACCTTCTGGATCACCGCACTCATGATAGTGCGGTGCTCCTCGTCGATGGAAGCGTTGCGAAGCGCTTCCAGCAGACTGTCCGGCGCCTCTGGATGGACAGAGGTCACCGGCACAGGCATATTTCCCCTCTTAGAGGGAGGCCGCCTGCCTGAGCCCGGAACCTCTGGATGTTCCGGCGCGGTGTTCGGCTGAGGGCCGAACTCGGAGCTCTCAGGGGGGCCGTCCCCTCGGCTTCCAGAGTCCGGAAGGTCGCCTTGAGGCGCCTTCGGGGCTGTCTCCCCTCGATCCGATGCCTCTTGAGATAACACCTCAGCGTCGTCGGCAGGATGAGGGGAGGTAGCAGTCAGGACTGGATCGCTATCCATGTCCGACAAGCCCAAGGAGCCGTCCGATGATACATCGATGCTGGCTCGTGGCGGCCTGCATAATTGCGTTCGACGTTAGAGAAAGCAGTGGGACAAAGGAATCCTATGAGTTACTCTGGTATCCGAATATTTACGATCTCCCTAGGGGCTTGACCCTGGGCAACCACTCGTCTTCGCCTTCGTCGGCGGCGGTGGAACTGTCCGGAAGGAGAGTCCTTCCCTTCTTGGACCCTCCGGCCTCCCCGGTTGGGGCGGCCTTCCTTTTCTTGTCTCCTCTAGTCGGTGGGGGAGCATCTTCTTCTTCCTCGTCTTCGGGGGAAGAGTGCGCCGCAGAGTCATCGGACGATGAGTCCGACGACGCCTGGCGTCGGGAACTCTTTCGGGTTCCCTTGGCCTTCTTGGTCTTCTCCGACACCGTATAAGGGGCCAGAGTCAACATCTTCGCCAGAAGAGCATCTGTGGGGCCTTCAGGCAAAGGAGTCGGACAGTCGATCTGCCGGCCATCTTCTGCTAGTCCTATCAAAGGTACGGGAGTTTAGATCCCGCATAGAGTCAATATATATAAAAAATAAGTATCATGTGAAAGGTAAAGCAGCTTACCGCACTGGCTTGGCGCTTCGTGCTGAATTCACGATCCTCAGTAATAGGGGGGGGCCTCGGCACTTTTGAACAGCACCCTCCAGGCATCTTCATGAGTCGTGTCGAAGAGCCTGTTCAGAGTTGGTGCTGCGCCGGATTGAACTCCCGCAAGTTGAACTCCCGTTGTTGGCACGGGAGTATCTGGCGAATGAGCATAACTTGGACTATGTTGACAAGCTTGAGATTCTTGTCCACCATGTTTTGAATACATGTTTGGAGTCCGGTCAGCTCTTTCGAACTACCCCAGGACAGGCCCTTCTCTTTCCAGGAGGTGAGCCGCGTGGGGATGCCAGATCGGAACTCGGGGGCCGCTGCCCATGGAGGGTCACGCGGCTCGGTGATATAAAACCACCCCGATTGCCACCCCTTTATGTTTTCCACAAAGGAGCCCTCGAGCCATGTTACGTTGGTCATCTTACCCACCATGGCGCCTCCGCACTCCGCCTGGCGGCCGCCCACCACCTTCGGCTTGACATTGAAGGTCTTCAGCCATAAGCCGAAGTGGGGCTTGATGCGGAGGAAGGCCTCGCACAGGACGATAAACGCTGAGATGTTGAGGATGAAGTTCGGGGCCAGATCATGGAAATCCAGGCCGTAATAAAACATGAGCCCCCGGACGAAGGGATGGAGAGGGAATCCCAGTCCACGGAGGAAATGGGTGAGGAATACTACCCTCTCATGGGGCCTGGGGGTGGGGATGAGCTACCCCTCATCTGGGAGCCGGTGCGCGATGTCGTCGGGAAGGTATCCGGCTCTCCTCAGTTTCTTGATGTCTCCCTCCATGACGGAGGAGACCATCCACCTGCCTCCCGCTCTGGACATGATTGGAGAAGGTCAAGGTGGGAAGTGCGGACTTGGGCGCTAGAGCTCGAGTGTGCGAAAACGGATGAGTAAAGGAGGAAGAAGGCGTGGATAGAAAGGTGAATCCTTATATGGGCGGACGAAACTAAGCGTCCCCACTTGCCTGGTAAAACTCGCTTATCCCCCAAGCGCCGCAATTGATGGCGCGGTTGGGTTACCCACGCCCGTATTGATGAGAATCCCGTAATAAGGGGACACGATCTCTACTTTGACAAGATGTGTCGAAAAACTGCCTCGCGTTATGTGCGGGGCTGGAAACGGTTCGAATAATCGCCGGGCCATGACGTAACATCGTGCTGCCAAAACACGCCAGCAAATTAGATCTGCGAAAATATTATTCTCTCTACGGTGGAATGTGGAACTTATTTTGCAGGGTCAGACACTATCCTCGTATTCAAATTCTTCTGTGATGTATTCGGAGAAGGAACCCGCCTTGCAATGCCGAAGACAATACTGCGCGCCGGACTCATCGTCATTGAAGCCTGGTTCAGGGGCTACTGAGGGAGTCCTAGA
The DNA here is from genome assembly GCF_003073215.2 of Triticum urartu. Classification (NCBI taxonomy): domain Eukaryota; kingdom Viridiplantae; phylum Streptophyta; class Magnoliopsida; order Poales; family Poaceae; genus Triticum; species Triticum urartu. Next base: position 403,709,088 of record NC_053026.1, read on the forward strand.
TTAGGGGGTCTCCGGACAGCCAGACTATCTCCATGGGCCGGACTGTTAGATTATGAAGATACAAGATTGAAGACTTCGTCTCGTGTCCGGGTGGGACTCTACTTGGCGTGGAAGGCAAGCTAGGCAATACGGATATGGATATCTCCTCCTTTGTAACCGAACTTGTGTAACCCTAACCCTCTCCGGTGTCTATATAAACCGAAGGGTTTTAGTCCGTAGGACAACAACCATAACATACAATCATACCATAGGCTAGCTTCTAGGGTTTAGCCTCTCTAATCTCGTGGTAGATCTACTCTTGTACTGCCCATATCATCAATATCAATCAAGCAGGACGTAGGGTTTTACCTCCATCAAGAGGGCCCAAACCTGGGTAAAACATCGTGTCCCCTGCCTCCTGTTACCATCCGGCCTAGACGCACAGTTCGGGACCCCCTACCCGAGATCCGCCGGTTTTCACACCGACAGGTGGTTTCTCAACGTAAGAAGTAGGAACAATAGGATCATTATAAGTGATAGTCTTTTCTTCAACTTTAATAGGTGCAGCTACTTTTACTTCTATGGGAGGATGATATTTAAACCACTTCTCCTTGGGGAGATCAACATAAGTAGCAAAAGATTCACAGAAAGAAGCTACTATCACAGAGTCAAGTCCATATTTAGTGCTAAATTTACGAAAAATATCGGTATCCATAAAAGATTTAACACAATCGAAACTAGGTGTCATACCTGACTCCTTACCATTGTCGAGGTCCCAATCTTCAGAGTTGCGTTTAATTCTTTCCACTAAATCCCATTTGAATTCAATAGTCTTCATCATGAAAGAGCCAGCACAAGAAGTATCAAGCATGGTGCGATTGTTACCAGAAAGCCGAGCATAAAAATTTTGAATAATCATTTCTCTTGAGAGCTCATGATTGGGGCATGAATATAACATTGACTTAAGCCTCCCCCAAGCTTGAGCGATGCTTTCTCCTTCGCGATGCCAAAAATTATATATATAATTGCGATCACGATGAACAAGATGCATAGGATAAACATCTGATGAAAGTCCAATTTCAATCGTTTGTAATTCCAAGACCTCATATCATCACATAGCCTATACCATGTCGATGCATCTCCCCTAAAAGATAAGGGGAAGACCTTCTTCTTAACAACATCTATGGATACACATGCAAGCTTAAATAATCCACAAACTTCATCCACATATATTAGATGTTCATCAGGATGTTTTGTTCCATCTCCTAAAAAAGGATTGGCTAGCAGTTTTTCTATCATACCCGAAGGAACTTCAGAGCAAGCATTTTCGTTTTCATTTTCAGTAGGTTCAGTAGGTTGAGTAGGTTGAGGAGCAACTCTTTGATCTACTGGTCGAGGTGAAGATACCCCGAACAAGCCCCTCAGAGGATTACTTTCCATAGTAACAAGTGACAGTAAATTTCAGCACACTATATAAATTTTTCCTTACCAAATTCCACCTACCAAAGGAGCTTCACTCCCCGGCAACGGCGCCAGAAAAGAGACTTGATGACCCACAAGTATAGGGGATCTATAATAGTCCTTTCGATAAGTAAGAGTGTCGAACCCAACGAGGAGCAGAAGGAAATGATAAGCGGTTTCCAGCAAGGTATCTCTGCAAGTACTGAAATAAGTGGTAACAGATAGTTTTGTGATAAGATAATTTGTAACGAGCAACAAGTAACAAAAGTAAATAAGGTGCAGCAATGTGGCCCAATCCTTTTTGTAGCAAAGGACAAGCCTGGACAAACTCTTATAAGATGTAAAGCGCTCCCGAGGACACATGGGAATATCGTCAAGCTAGTTTTCATCACGTTCATATGATTCGCGTTCGTTACTTTGATAATTTGGTATGTGGGTGGACCGGTGCTTGGGTCCTGTCCTTACTTAGACAAGAATCCCATTTATGATTAACCTCTATTGCAAGCATCCGCAACTACAACAAAAGTATTAAGGTAAACCTAACCATAGCATGAAAGATATGGATCCAAATCAGCCCCTTATGAAGCTATGCATAAACTAGGGTTTAAGCTTCTGTCACTCTAGCAACCCATCATCTACTTATTACTTCCCAATGCCTTCCTCTAGGCCCAAATAATGGTGAAGTGTCATGTAGTCGACGTTCACATAACACCACTAGAGGAGAGACAACATACATCTCATCAAAATATCAAACGAATACCAAATTCACATGACTACTAATAGCAAGACTTCTCCCATGTCC